>NC_064566.1:78120000-78370000 GCF_937001465.1 Orcinus orca | reverse complement strand
GAGGCGGAGGAGGAGGAGGAAGAGGTGGTGGAGGAGGAAGAGGAGGAAGAAAAAGAAGGAGGAGGAGGTGGAGGAGGCGGAGGAGGAGGAGGTGTTGGAGGAGGAAGAAGAGTAAGAAAATGACGGAGGAGGCGGTGGAGGAGGCGGAGCAGGAGGAGGTGGTGGAGGAGGAAGAAAAGGAAGAAAAAGGAGGAGGCGGTGGAGGATGAGGAGGCGGTGGTGGAGGAGGAAGAAGGGGAAGAAAAAGAAGGAGGAGGTGGTGGAGGAGGTGGAGGAGGAGGAGGAGGTGGTGGAGGAGGAAGAAGAGGAAGAAAAAGAAGAAGGAGGCCGTGGAGGAGGTGGAGGAGGAGGAGGAGGTGGTGGAGGAGGAAGAAGAGGAAGAAAACGGAGGAGGTGGTGGAGGAGGCGGAGGAGGAGGAGGAAGAGGTGGTGGAGGAGGAAGAGGAGGAAGAAAAAGAAGGAGGAGGAGGTGGAGGAGGCGGAGGAGGAGGAGGTGTTGGAGGAGGAAGAAGAGTAAGAAAATGACGGAGGAGGCGGTGGAGGAGGCGGAGCAGGAGGAGGTGGTGGAGGAGGAAGAAGAGGAAGAAAAAGGAGGAGGTGGTGGAGGCGGTGGAGGAGGAGGAGGAGGTGGTGGAGGAGGAAGAAGAGGAAGAAAAAGGAGGAGGTGGTGGAGGAGGCAGAGGAGGCGGAGGAGGAAGTGGTGGAGGAGGAAGAATAGGAAGAAAAAGAAGGAGGAGGCGGTGGAGGAGGCGGAGGAGGAGGAGGGGTGGTGGAGGTGGAAGAAGAGGAAGAAAAAATGGAGGAGGTGGTGGATGAGTCAGAGGAGGAGGAGTTGGTGGAGGAGGAAGAAGAGGAAGAAAAAGAAGGAGGAGGTGGTGGAGGAGGTGGAAGAGGAGGAGGAGGTGGTGGAGGAGGAAAAAGTGGAATAAAAAGAAGGAGGAGGTGGTGGAAGAGGCGAAGGAGGAGGATGAGGAGGTGGTGGAGGAGGAAGAGGAGGACGAAAAAGAAGGAGGAGGTGGTGGAGGAGGCGGAGGAGGAGGAGGAGGAGGTGGTGGACGAGGAAGAAGAGAACGAAAAAGAAGGAGGAGACGGTGGAGGAGGTGGAGGAGGAGGAGGCGGAGGTGGTGGAGGAGGAAGAAGTGTAAGAAAAAGAAGGAGGCGGTGGAGGAGGTGGAGGAGGAGGTGGTGGAGGAGGAAGAAGAGGACGAAAAAGAAGGAGGAGGTGGTGGAGGAGGCGGAGGAGGAGGTGGTGGAGGAGGAAGAAGAGGAAGAAAAAGATGGAGGAGGTGGTGGAGGAGGCGGAGGAGGAGGAGGCGGAGGTGTTGGAGGACGCAAAAGAGGAAGAAAAAGAAGGAGGAGGTGGTGCAGGAGGCGGAGGATGAGGAGGAGGATGTGGTGGATGACAAAAAAGGGGACGAAAAAGAAGGAGGAGGCGTTGGAGGAGGCGGAGGAGGAGGAGGAGGAGATGGTGGAGGAGGAAGAAGAGGAAGAAAAAGATGGAGGAGGTGGTGGAGGAGGCCGAAGAGGACGTGAAAGAAGGAGGAGGCGGTGGAGGAGGCGGAGGAGGAGGAGGAAGAGGTGGTGGATGATGAAAAAGAGGACGAAAAAGGAGGAGGCGGTGGAGGAGGCGGAGGAGGAGGAGGAGGAGGTGGTGGAGGAGGAAGAAGAGGAAGAAAAACAAGGGGGAGGCGGTGGAGGAGGCGGAGGAGGAGCAGGAGGAGGTGGTGGAGGAGGAAGAAGAGGACGAAAAAGGAGGAGGAGGAGGTGGAGGAGGCGGAGGAGGAGGAGGTGGTGGAGGGGGAAGAAGAGGAAGAAAATGAAGGAGGAGGCGGTGGAGGAGGCGGAGGAGGAGGAGGTGGTGGAGAAGGAAGAAGAGGAAGAAAAAGGAGGAGGTGGTGGAGGAGGTGGAGGAGGAGGAGGAGGTGGTGGAGGAGAAAGAAGAGGAAGAAAAAGGAGGAGGTGGTGGAGGAGGTGGAGGAGGAGGTGGTGGAGGAGGAAGAAGAGGAAGAAAAAGATGGAGGAGGTGGTGGAGGAGGTTGAGGAGGAGGTGGTGGAGAAGGAAAAAGATGAAGAAAAAGAAGGAGGAGGTGGTGGAGGAGGTGGAGGAGGAGGAGGAGGTGGTGGAGGAGGAAGAAGAGGAAGAAAAAGAAGGAGGAGGAGGTGGAGGAGGCGGAGGAGGAGGTGGTGGTGGAAGAGGAAGAAGAGGAAGAAAATGAAGGGGGAGGCGGTGGAGGAGGCGGAGGAGGAGGAGGCGGTGGAGAAGGAAGAAGAGGAAGAAAAAGGAGGAGGTGGTGGAGGAGGTGGAGGAGGAGGAGGTGGTGGAGGAGAAAGAAGAGGAAGAAAAAGGAGGAAGAGGAGGAGGAGGTGGTGGAGGAGGAAGAAGAGGAAGAAAAAGAAGGATGAGGCGGTGGAGGAGGCGGAGGAGGAGGTGGTGGAGGAGGAAGAGGAGGAAGAAAAGATGGAGGAGGCGGTGCAGGAGGCGGAGGAGGAGGAGGTGGTGGAGGAGGAAGAAGAGGAAGATAAAGAAGGAGGAGGCGGTGGAGGAGGCGGAGGAGGAGGAGGAGGTGGTGGAGGAGGAAGAGGAAGAAAAAGATGGAGGAGGTGGTGGAGGAGGATGAAGAGGACGTAAAAGAAGGAGGAGGCGGTGGAGGAGGCGGAGGAGGAGGAGGAAGAGGTGGTGGATGACGAAAAAGAGGACGAAAAAGAAGGAGGCAGTGGAGGAGGCGGAGGAGGAGGAGGTGGTGGAGGAATAGAAGAGGAAGAAAAAGGAGGAGGTGGTGGAGGAGGTGGAGGAGGAGGAGGAGGTATTGGTGAAGAAAGAAGAGGAAGAAAAAGGAGGAGGTGGTGGAGGAGGTGGAGGAGGAGGTGGTGGAGGAGGAAGAAGAGGAAGAAAAAGGAGGAGGTGGTGGTGGAGGTGGAGGAGGAGGAGGAGGTGGTGGAGGAGGAAGAAGAGGAAGAAAAAGAAGGAAGAGGCGGTGGAGGCGGCGGAGGAGGAGGTGGTGGAGGAGGAAGAAGAGGAAGAAAAAGATGGAGGAGGTGGTGGAGGAGGCGGAGGAGGAAGAGGAGGAGGTGGTGGAGGAGGCGGAGGAGGAGGAGGAAGTGGTGGAGGAGGAAGAACAGGAAGAAAAAGAAGGAGGAGTCGGTGGAGGAGGCGGATGAGGAGGAGGAAGAGGTGGTGGAGGAGGAAGAAGAGGAAGAAAAACAAGGAGGAGGTGGAGGAATAGGAGGAGGAAGAAGAAGAAGAAAGAGGAGGCGGAGGAGGCGGAGGAGGAGGTGGTGGAGGAGGAAGAAGAAGAAAAAGGAGGTGGTGGAGGAGGAGGCGGAGGAGGAGGAGGAGGAGGTGGTGGAGGAGGAAGAAGAGGAAGAAAATGAAGGAGGAGGCGGTGCACGAGTTGGAGGAGGACGAGGAGGAGGAGGTGGTGGAGGAGGAAGAAGATGAAGAAAAAGAAGAAGGCGGTGGAGGAGCCGGAGGAGGAGCAAGAGGAGGTGGTGGAGGCGGAAGAATTGGAAGAAAAGGAGGAGGCAGAGGAGGAGGAGGAGGAAGAAGAAGAAGAAGGAGGAGGCGGAGGAGGAGGTGGTGGAGGGGGAAGAAGAAGAAAAAGGAGGTGATGGAGGAGGAGGCGGAGGAGGAGGAGGTGGTGGAGGAGGAAGAAGAGGAAGAAAAAGAAGGAGGAGGCGGTGGAGGAGGCGGAGGAGGAGGACGAGGTGGTGGAGGAGGAAGAAGAGGATGAAAAAGGAGGAGAAGGTGGAGGAGGCGGAGGAGGAGGTGGTGGAGGAGGAAGAAAAGGAAGAAAAAGTTGGAGGAGGTGGTGGAGGCGGAGGAGGAGGAGGAGGAGGTGGTGGAGGAGGAAGAAGAGGAAGAAAAAGAAGGAGGAGGCGGTGGAGGAGGCGGAGGAGGAGGAGGAGGTGGTGGAGGAGGAAGAAGAGGAAGAAAAAATGGAGGAGGTGGTGGAGGAGGCAGACGAGGAGGAGGTGGTGGAGGAGGAAGAAGAGGAAGAAAAAGAAGGAGGAGGTGGTGGAGGAGGTGGAGGAGGAGGAGGAGGTGGTGGAGGAGGAAGAAGAGGAAGAAAAAGAAGGAGGAGGAGGTGGAGGAGGCGGAGGAGGAGGAGGTGGTGGAGGAGGAAGAAGAGGAAGAAAATGAAGGAGGAGGCGGTGGAGGAGGTGGAAGAGGAGGACGTGGTGGAGGAGGAAGAAGAGGAAGAAAAAGGAGGAGGTGGTGGAGGAGGTGGAGGAGGAGGAGGAGGTGGTGGAGGAGAAAGAAGAGGAAGAAAAAGGAGGAGGTGGTGGAGCAGGTGGAGGAGGAGGAGGAGGTGGTGGAGGAGTAAGAAGAGGAAGAAAAAGGAGGAGGTGGTGGAGGAGGTGGAGGAGGAGGAGGAGGTGGTGGAGGAGGAAGAAGAGGAAGAAAAAGAAGGAAGAGGCGGTGGAGGAGGCGGAGGAGGAAGAGGAGGAGGTGGTGGAAGAGGAAGAAGAGGAAGAAAAAGAAGGAGGAGGCGGTGGAGGAGGCGGCGGAGGAGGAGGAGGTGGTGGAGGAGGAAGAGGAAGAAAAAGAAGGAGGCGGTGGAGGAGGCGGTGGAGGAGGCGGAGGAGGAGGAGGAGGAAGTGGTGGAGGAGGAAGAAGTGGAAGAAAAAGAATGAGGAGGCGGTTGAGGAGGCGGAGGAGGAGGAGGAGGAGGTGGTGTAGGAGGAAGAAGAGGAAGAAAAAGGAGGAGGCAGTGGAGGAGGCGGAGGAGGAGGTGGTGGAGGAGAAAGAAGAGGACGAAAAAGAAGGAGGAGGCGGTGGAGGAGGCGGAGGAGGAGGAGGAGGATGTGGTGGAGGAGGAAGAAAAGGAAGAAAAAGAAGGAATAGGCGGTGGAGGAGGCGGAGGAGGAGGCGGTGGTGGAGGAGGAAGAAGAGGAAGAAAAAGAAGGAGGAGGCGATGGCGGAAGTGGAGGAGGAGGAGGTGGAGGAGGTGGTGGAGGAGGAAGAAGAAGAAAAAGGACGTGGTGGAGGAGGAGGCCGAGGAGGAGGAGGAGGAGGTGGTGGAGGAGGAAGAAGAAGAAAAAGAAGGAGGTGGCGGTGGAGGAGGCGGAGGAGGAGGAGGAAGAGGAGGTGGTGGAGGAGGAAGAAGAGGAAGAAAATGAAGGAGGAGGCGGTGCACGAGTCGGAGGAGGACGAGGAGGAGGTGGTGGAGGAGGAAGAAGAGGAAGAAAAAGAAGGAGAAGGCGGTGGAGGAGGCGGAGGAGGAGCAAGAGGAGGTGGTGGAGGCGGAAGAATTGGAAGAAAAGGAGGAGGCGGAGGAGGAGGAAGAAGAAGGAGGAGGAGGAGGCGGAGGAGGAGGAGGAGGAGGTGGTGGAGGAGGAAGAAGAAGAAAAAGGAGGTGATGGTGGAGGAGGAGGAGGTGTTGGAGGAGGAAGAAGAGGAAGAAAAAGAAGGAGGAGGCGGTGGAGGAGGCGGAGGAGGAGGAGGAGGTGGTGGAGGAGGAAGAAGAGGAAAAAAAAGGATGTGGCTGTGGAGGAGGCAGAGGAGGAGGAGGAGGAGGTGGTGGAGGAGGAAGAAGAGGAAGAAAAAGGAGGAGGAGGAGGAGGAGGTGGAGGAGGAGAAGGAAGAAGAAGAAAAAGAAGGAGGTGGTGGTGGAGGAGGCGGAGGAGGAGGAGAAGGATGTGGTGGAGGAGGAAGAAGAGGAAGAAAAAGAAGGAAGAGGCGGTGCACGAGGCAGAGGAGGAGAAGGAGGAGGAAGAAAAAGAAGAAGAAAGAGGAGGTGGATGAGGAGGTGGAGGAGGAGGAGGAGGAGGTGGTTGTTGACGAAGAAGAAAAAGGAGTTGGTGGAGGAGGAGGTGGAGGAAGAGGAGGAGGAGGTGGTGGAGGAGGAAGAGGAGGAAGAAAAAGAAGGAGGAGGCGGTGGAGGAGGCGGAGGAGGAGGTGGTGGAGGAGGAAGAAGAGGCAGAAAACGAAGGAGACGGCGGATGCGGAGGAAGAAGCAGCAGAAGAGAGAGGAGGCGGAGGAGGAGGCGGAGGAGGAGGAGGAGGAGGTGGTGGAGGAGGAAGAAGAGGAAGTAAAAGGAGGCGGTGGAGGAGGCGGAGGAGGAGAAGGAGGAGGAGGTGGTGGAGGAGGAAGAAGAGGAAGAAAAAGTAGGAGGAGGCGGTGCACGAGGCGGAGGAGGAGAAGGAGGAGGAGGTGGTGGAGGAGGAAGAAGAGGAAGAAAAGGTGGAGGCGGAGGAGGAGGAGGAAGAAGAAGAAGAAGAGTATGACTGAGAAAAGTAAACAAGAGAGCTGCCATGAGCCCGGGAACATACTGAAACAGCTCTGAGAGTCCCAAGAGGCTTTGGTCCTGAACTTGAGGCTGACTGTTCCCAGTAAAAGATGCCTTTCTTCAGAGGCTCTAAAACCAGCAGTTTGGGGGGGAGCCTGGCTATGGTTACTGTAGCTGGGAAGAAGCTGTGGCGTGGTGAAACTGCCTAACTGCCTGTCTGTCTCCAAGCAGATCATAAACGTCATACTATGTTTCCTTAGCACGTAGGACTAGCCTGGCACGGTGAGGGTGCTTAATATTTGTGGAGTCAATGAATGAAGGTCTCATATTGGAATAAGAGAAACAGAGTTTATTCTCTGGCTCTGTAAGTTATTTCAAACCCCAGCTTAGAACTGGATATCTTGTTTTAAAAGACAATTAACATAAAAGCAATTATGCTGTAATAGGAATTATTTATTTATTTTAGGTGTTTCTTATGATACTAGCTCTTTTTTTCATTTCTATTGGTGGTTTCAAGTCATTCACTCAATCGACAATATTCATTGAGTCCTCACTAAACAGAGAAAGCCAAGAAAGATAATTATCAACTGTTTTAATCTGGTTCAATACATGAGCTAAACCATAGGGTAATAAAGTACTCAGGGTCCTAGAGGGTCATGTGTAAGTACAGTCAAGGTTATATACCACAAGAGAGCTGAGGTTAGGTCACCTGGTTACTAAGGAGTTTCTCAGGATAAAGAAACTTATGCAATAGACCCTTGACATTCCCAGGGAATGGATCCTGAGCTCTTTCTTTGCAAATTCTTAATCCTAGCTCTTTCCTAAAAATTATCCGTCTCTGGTACCATGATTTCCCATGCATAGACACAAATTCTAAATCTATAGCCCGTTCAACTCTCACACCTGATCTCTCACCTGGTAGCTGTTTCTCCAGAGGATTTCTCCTGAAGTCTCCTGAGGAGATGCCTTCACTGCCCTCCACATTATGTGAATGTGGGCCTCAGCACAATTCCAAAATACTGACTGCATTGATTTGCTGCTGCTCATACATAGCTGAGATGGCTATTGTCAACTTAGTGAATGTCAGTGATCTGCTGGCTCTGTTAAAGTCCCACCTAATGCAATACAAGTCAGAAACGTGACATGTCAGCTGGTACAGCAGGAAACGAGAACATACAGACATTCCGCTCTCAGGATTTGCATCTGGTAGGAACGATAGAGCCATTTCCAGGGATGGCTGTGAATTATCCGTGCTTTCAAAGACTCTGTGGCCCCCAAATTTCTCCACCCCCAGGTCACCTAAAACACCAATGGCCCCAATCACACAGTGGGAGGAGTTTGCATTCACTGAGTTATGACATTTTATGCCTTCCCCCCGCCACAGCTCCCGCCGCCTCTCTCCTGCTCTCCAGCCACTTTGCTAATCTGTGAGCCCCTTAAGGGTGCCCCCACCGCAGGTATTTGCATGTGTTGTCCCTCTGCCTAGGGTGATGCTCTCACTCCCTTGTCCACAGCACGCATTCGAAGACCACACTCCCAAGAGGCCACCCTCTCCAACACAGCAGTCCTGCCACTCTCTAACCCCTTCCTCTGCTTTATTTTTTCTCCTAGGCCTTGTGACTGCTTGACTTGTTATGTCTCTCTTTATAATGAGAATATAAGCTCCAGGAGAACTGAAACTTTGCCTTTTTCACTGTTGTGTCCCCAATTCCACAAACAGTGCGTGGTACACGGTAAGTGCTTAGCAAACATGTGCTGAATGAATTAATAAGAGAGTGAGTGAACGGGCACTGAAATATATAGACACCATGTGAAGCTTTTGAGAAAAGGCTCTCTGAGAGATGGGACAAAGAAAAGATGCTCTCTGAGGTCTACAGGATTTAACGTAGCTCTTTTTTAGGTAGAGGAGCCTGAACATTTAGGGCACGAGGATACTGGATGCCAGGATCCTAGACAAATCCAGAAACCCGGCCACACAAATGTTGCATTTTCATTGAGTGGCACCTCCAACATGTTACCCATGCCCAACAGGGCTCAGTTCTGCCCTTCCTCTGTCCTCCCTGAAACTGCTTATCCCCCTAACACCCACCACTTGCTGAGCAACCGTGAGAAGGGTCTCACTATTTACCCTGTAATCACTGCAGGTCAATGACAAGGAGCTTGGGAGGCATTTCAGTTTGAGCGGCTGGTGAGCAGAGCAGGACGGGCAAGGGCTGCTACTCACCAGGATCTGTTCAACTCACATCAGTGTCCATTCCACTTACCTCGGTAGCCAATTCCTACCAACTGTTTGTGCTTTCCTATTTAAAGTGATGAAAGGTAACACAAACATTGGGGGAAAAAGCAACTTCAAGACCCATATACGGTAACAATCTAACGACATAAATATCATGGTAAAGTTATTTCCAAATATCTGGAAAGGAATCCTTATACATACGGAAACTGAATTGGTGTAATGGTTAATCTCTACGAATAATTCACTGTGGCCAGGTAGTCAGACAGATCCATAACTGACCCTTTATACAAATCTTAGAGGAGTCCCAAGACCCGAATTCCAACTTCTACGAGTTACGCTTAAGTACAGGTTCTAATATCCATCTTACAACTTTGGGCTCCTAAGTAATAATGCTAATAGGTAATATTTATTTAGCACAAATTATGTTTGCCCTGATCTGAACTTGTTATGTGCAAACTCTAACAGAGGTGCAATGTGGTTAAGAGCTCATTTTGCCTAAACTGACAAATGGAGAGCCATCGAAACCTGATTTGTTGAAAGACTACTAAACAAGCTGGGGTAGGAGTCTGAATAAAGGCTGGGTCCTCTGGCTCTTGAATGATTGTAAAATCTTTACCTTGTCTTTGTAACACTGCAACAAGGACAAATACGACAAGGAGTGGAATTTGTAAATGGGTATGTGTGACCTTTTGTGCAAACATGCGGTAGATCATGAGCAAAAAAAAAAAAAAAAAAAAAAAATCAGTTTTCTACCGGTAAAAATAATTAGCAGGGCTTCCCTGCTGGCGCACTGGTTGAGAGCCCACCTGCCGATGCAGGGGACATGGGTTCGAATCCCAGTCCAGGAAGATCCTACATGCCGCGGAGCGGCTGGGCCCGTGAGCCATGGCCCCTGAGCCTGCACGTCCGGAGCCTGTGCTCCGCAACGGGAGAGGCCATAGCAGTGAGAGGCCTGCATATCACAAAAAAAATAAAAAAAACCTAAAAATTTGCAGTTTCTTACAAAATTAAATATAGTCTCACCATACAATCCAGCAGTTGCACTCTTTGCTATTTCCTCAGATGAGCTGAAAACTTACATCCACACCAAAACCTGCACACAAATGTTTATAGTAGTTGTATTCATAATTGCAGAAAAAATTGGAAGCAACCAAGATGTCCTTCAGCACGTGAGTGGATAAATAAAGGGTCATACAAAACACAATGGAATATTATTCACCAATACAAGGAAATGAGCTATAAAAGCACTAAACGTGGAGGAAACTTAAAGGCATATTACTACGAGAAACAAGTCATCTGGAAAAGACAAAACTATGGAAGCAGTAAAATGATCAGTGGTTGTTGGGGGGGGAGGGGGGATGATTAGGCAGAGCACAGAGGATTTTTAGGCAATGAATCTATTCTGTATGGTATTATAAGTGTAGATACATGTCATTATACATTGGTCAAATCCATAGACTGTACAACACCAAGAGTGAATAAATTAAACTAAGGACTCTGGGTGATAATGAGGTGTCAGTGCAGGTTGTTCGACTCTAACAAATGTTCCCTTCTGGTGTGGATGCTGGTGGAGAACCATGGGACCGAGTATGTTGGAATCCCCTGTATTTTCCACTTAATTTTGTTGCAAAGTACTCTGCAATAATAAAGTCTATTAATTAAAAGAAAAGTCAACGTGTAAGCCTGGGGCTGTGGTGAGGAACACCAGAGTAGAACTAAGCATCACAGAAAGAATACGAGCGGATGTCCTAGGCATTGGGCTGGCCCTAGAGGCCAGGAGAGTGTCTGAATACACATCAAATTAACTGAGTACGTCTTACATGCCTCGTACATTTACAACCCCAGTATCGTCACAAAATTCTCGCACTGTAATTCTGGCTCAGAGAAAATCAATGATTTTTTGGCTGAAGGTCCCACGACTAGACAGTAGCAAAGCACAGGTTTGAATGCCATTTCTGCTGACTCTAAGTCCAGTTCTCCCCTCTAAGTAACTGCTGGAAAGCTCAAAGCAGTGACTATGGAAAAGTTTGCTTTACGAAAGACATCACGCTTCAGATTCAACTTTGCACATACGCATACAGAGTGGGTCCATGGATGGACTGAGTTTGTGGCTGCAGGGACAACACAAAACCACATCAACAGCATCACATTTATTTACTTCACCATTAAAAGAAAAATAAGAGGCTGCAGGGGAGGTGATAGGGAAGGAGAACTGAATAGAGAATTGTTATTACTATCCAGAGTAATAGCCTTTCTGGAATTTCCCATACCAAGGACAAAACTTCATAATGGACAGAGTCAGCTTCCCCTGGGGGTCACCCTCTCTGCCATTATGGGGAAGGAAAACTTCTGCAGCTCTGGAGAGGGGCCAGGGAAGGTGGCCTCACAGTCTGGTGACAATGCAGACCTCCCCAAGTCTCCTTTCTTCTCTACAGTGCATGCCAGGGACACGGCCCATCTTCCTCACCTCTTCATGCCCACACTCATCTTATTGTTCCATTCCCAAGCCTGGCTGGAAAGGAAGATAAAGCCTCCCCACCTTCCTATTTCCGTGCTGCTCCAAGAAAACAAAGTCTGCATTCCATATTGCTTCAGGAAACAGAAGACACACACACACACACACACACACACACACACACACACACACACAATTTCAGTACCATACAAAGCTCTGGTCTTAATGTTACTATTCTAACATCCAACTCCCTTCGCAGCTGGTAATTATAGGTCCATTTTAGAGTCCCCACCCAACCACCTATTTTTAATATCCTAAGGGTGCTCACCTGAAATCTCCCTTATTTTGACGAAGATCTTTCCAAAGGTCATGCAGAGCCCTATTCCCAGGCCACTTTGCCATAATCGATGCAGCGCTGGGTGGCAAAATTGATGGCTTCCGCGCAGTTGTAGCCAGAGTGGTAGCCATAGGGAAACGTCACTATGAAATCTCCAGCCTCCTGAGTGACCCGATCGAAGGGGATGCCGTTGTCCTTCAGGACCTTGGGCAAGAAGAGAGCCACCTTGTGCCACAGGAAGGCCTCACAGCCCCGCGACCTGCCCGGGAAAAGCTCCCTGGCCAGGCGTTCCAGGCACCGGTCGTGCTCCGGGGGCACCGCGTACCAAGTCTTGGGCTCCCCAAAGTGCAGGTAGTTGATGCTGTAAAGGTCCATGTCCTCCGTGTGCCAGGCGAAGGCGGTCTTCCACATGCCGAAATACAGGCAGGGGGTGTTGACGCCTTCGATGACCACTCTGCACTCCTGTTCCAGCAGGTCCTGAATGGTTCCCAGGTGTCCGAGGTTCCACTGCTTCGTGTTTTCATCGAATAAGGAGCCACTGACGTCCGCACCGTATACTGGTGAATCATAGGGGCATGTTTTCCAATATTTTCACTCCAGATCCTCAAAATCAGAGTAGAATGCAGTCCGGTGTCATTCACTGTTTGTTAAGCAGCGATACTCGCTCATGGTCATGGCTTTCTTCTTTCTGTGGTGCTGAGTAAACACACGTGCCTGCCCAGTGGTCACCTGCTGCAGGGTAGCAGCTATTAAGATGTCATCGGTATCATCGTACATCTGTCCGGCTTTCCATCCTTTCGGTGGAATTACCTTGGCTAGGCCAGCTCGGTGTGCACCTTGCCACTCCATGGCAACAATATATTTGCTGAAATCTTCAAATTCTTCCATTTTGGGGTGGACGATCGTAATCTTACAACTTGGGTTCTGGCTCCCAAAGTGCTTAGACTGCATGGCAGCAACAGAATAAGCAACGGACTGCCAGCTTCTTAGGTATGCTTTGGATACCTGAGAATGCTGGGGAGTAACCTCTTCCCTATACTTCCTTTATTTTTAAAGAAGTTTTGATAGAGTTGAGAGGCAGGAACTCAGACTTGAACTTTTAAACAAACGAGGTGGTATCTTCTCCAGGCTTGTCCATCCACCAGAAGGACTCCACTCTTGTCAGCATTTTGGAGCCAAAGGAAATCCAGTATTTCCCAGAGGAGACGGCTCTCTGAGCCAAGTCCTGCCTCAGCCTGCAGCTCTGTGAGTTTCCTCTGTTGGGGGTATAAGTGCCTGAGACCTCTCCAGATTCCCACGCTTGAGTGCATGGGTGGCTTCTCACCTCACTGTAGCAGAAAGTCTCTTCATGGAAGTTTCCAAGCCAAACCTAAAGAAAGTACAAATTATTGAAAAAAAGTGGATGACAGAACAAACTGATTTAACATCAAGTAAAAGAAAACTGTATAGTAATCTTAATTTCAAAGTTTGAATTTAAGGGCAAAAAGTACACTCTTTTGGTAGGCATGTAAACTGGTGCAGCTATGGTGCATACTATGGAAAACAGTATGGAGGTTCCTCAAAAATTGTAACTAGAACCACCATATGATGCTGCAGTCTCACTTCTGGGTATATAGCTAAAGGAAATAAAAACAGAATATCAAGGAGATATCCGCCCTCCCACATTCACAATGGATAAGATATGGAAACAACCAACATGTCCAGCGATGGTTGAATGGATACAGAAGATGTGGTACATAGATACAATGGAATACTACTCAGCCATAAAAAGAATGAAATTTTGTCATTTGCAACAATATGGATGGTCCTGGAGGGTATTATGTCCAGTAAAGTAAGACAGAGAAAGACAAATATGGCATGGTATCACTTACATGTGGAATGTTAAAAAAAAAAAAAAAGATTAAAACTTACAGAACCAGAGTAGAAAAGTGGTTGTGGGGGAGGGCAGGGAAGGGAGGGTAAAAGGGTACACAGTGAATAAAGTCTCAGGAGCTAATGTTAACCACGGTGACTATAGTTGATAACAATGTGATGTATAGTTGAAATTTTCCAGAAGAGTAAGATTTAAATGTTCTTACCAAAAAAAGTAAATATATGAAGGAAATGTGTTAATTAACTAGATGGGGGGAATCCTTTCACAATGTATATCAAATCACCACAAAGTTGACTGAATATTTTACAATTTTAAAAGTCAATTATACAGCAAAAAAGCTGAAATTTAAAAATAAAGATTAGGACAAATCATAAGACAGAAAAAGAGTAATTAAAACTTAACTGAACAGTACGGACATTAAGCAAGCTTGAAAAGAAAGGAGTTAAGCACTCAACTCAATAAACTGGATAGCTTAACCCAAAAGATAAATTAGGGAAAGGAAAACAATGAAATAAGCTGAAACAATTACAAAAGAAAACATAACACCCAATAGAAATGATGACTGAAACCAAAATGCAATTTGTAGACCATGAAAAGTGTAAAAACATAAGCATAAGAGAAAAGAGAGAAAAGTACAAGCATATCACGTTATAATAAAACAGGGGATGCAGATAAAAATCTACCATTATAGAAAGAATGCCTATGTAAACAAAAGCAGGAAAAAAGTACAGAACACAAATATACACATCCTTAACAAGCATTATCCTTAATGTGTAAATACCTGAAAAATTCTAATTAAGTTCTACTCATTAATTTGCATTGATAGACAAATTATTAGAAATATAGGGTTCACTCAGAATGGGAGAAAATATTTGCAAATGAAGCAACTGACAAAGGATTAATCTCCAAAATTTGCAAGCAGCTCATGCAGCTCAACATTATAAAAACAAACAACCCACTCCAAAAGTGGGCAGAAGACCTAAATGGACATTTCTCCAAAGAAGATATACAGATTGCCAGCAGACACATGAAAGAATGCTCAACCTCGTTTATCATTACAGAAATGCAAATCAAAGCTACACTGAGATATCATCTCACACCGGTCACAACGGCCATCATCAAAAAATCTACAAACAATAAATGCTGGAGAGGGTTTGGAGAAAAGGGAACGCTCTTGCACTGTTGGTGAGAATGTAGATTGATACAGCCACTATGGAGAGCAGTATGGACGTTCCTTAAAAAACTACAAATAGAACTACCATACGACCCAGCAATCCCACTACTGGGCATATACCATGAGAAAACCATAATTCAAAAAGAGTCATGTTCCAAAATGTTCATTGCACCTCTATTTACAATAGCCAGGACATGGAAGCAACCAAAGTGTCCATCAACAGGATGAATGGATAAAGCAGATGTGGCACATATATACAATGGAATATTACTCAGCCATAGAAAGGAACGAAAGTGAGTTATTTGTAGTGAGGTGCATGGACCTAGAGCCTCTTATATAGAGTGAAGTAAGTCAGAAAGAGAAATACAAATACTGTATGCTAACACATATATATGGAATCTAAAAAAAAAAAAATTGTCATGAAGAACCTAGGGGCAAGATGGGAATAAAGATGCAAACCTACTAGAGAATGGACTTGAGGATATGGGAGGGGGAAGGGTAACCTGGGACAAATACAGAGAGTGGCACGGACATACATATGCTACCAAACGTAAAATAGATAGCTAGTGGGCAGCAGCCACATAGCACAGGGAGATCCGCTCAGTGCTTTATGACCACCTAGAGGGGCAGGATAGGGAGGGTGGGAGGGAGGCAGTTGCAAGAGGGAATAGATGTGGGCACATATGTATAACTGATTCACTTTGTTATAAAGCAGAAACTAACACACCATTCTAAAGCAATTATACTCCAAGAAAGATGTTTTAAAAAAAAAAGAAATATAGGTCTCAATCAAGTTTCTAGACACTGGTTAGCAAACAAAATCTATAGATCCCATACACCAGTTAACAATCAATTATAAAGTGAAAGGGTAAAAAGGTTTTAATCCCTTTAATAACAGAAATACATGGCCCCAATTAAGAAATCTAAAAATGATATGCATGCAATGCTTATACTTTAAATGCATAAATAAATGTGAATTTTACCAGGGGAAAAAAGTTGCTTTCTGGCATAAAATGTCATCCTTTTCATCTTTATGCTTTAAAGGAAAAAAAAAAAGGCCAAAAAAGTGCCTGGCTTCTGCCAGTCTAAAATCTTAATTCCAAATGATGATACACAGGACCCAGAAAATGGTTTCCTTGAAGGATTCAGCCTCTGAATGAAACAGGCTGTGCTCAAAGTCTGGCTATATATGTCCCACACCAATTTCAATTCAATCAGTACCACCCCAAATCTAATACCCTCATATCCAATCAAAATCTCTAATTTGATCCCTCATATTTTTCAAGTCCCTTCCAATTGACACAATCCTTACCCAGTTCTAGAAACCCTCTCATTCCCATTACATCGCAGTTCACTAAATGAGGTGCTTTTTCCTGAAAATCTTTGTGATTTTTACCAAGAAAATATCAAGAAAAATATTAACTTCACAAGTAGGAAAATAGTTTAAAAATAAAAACTCAAGGAAAGGATATCCCAATGTATAGTACCCTCTCTCTCGCTCACTCTCTCTATATGCATAGTGTCATTTTTTAAAACTTCTGGTAGGAAAATAACTCTTTTGCTCATAAGCACAAATTACAGAAATAAAGTGACCTACCTTCTACCAACAAAATCCTGATTCCAGTTGGAGATATTCAAGGACCCAGAGAGAGAGACAGTGTTCTCTGGGCAGCTGGCCTCCAAATGCAGACCCATGTCCTGACGGCTCTGGCTTTCTACCTGGGCAAAGGTATAATCTGATCAGCACCAGTCAACGGTAATTGCTCTCGTTGGTCAGCCCACTTTGTCTGCGCCCCTTTGAGTTTTTAAACCAGTCTTACAGCAAACTAAGAGGTTGCAAATAAAAGGAGTGGGAAAGTCAAACCAAGCAATTATTAAACTAAAGAAACCTGGTCTAGCAGCAATTAATATCAAATGTATTTATAAGGTAAAAGAAGGGCAGCTTTAGTTATGAAAAAGAAAAACTCGTGGGAAAGATTACAATGATGCACTTTACGCACCTAGACACATAGCACTGAGACACAGAACACAAAGACTGAGAATTATAAGGTAAAACTGACATATCTGCAATCATCGTGTGAGGTTTCTTTTTCAAACACCGTTCTTCCAGAAACTGATACATGAGGAGAGAAGAAAATTAATACTGTTACAAAAGTATAAACAATATAGTTAACAACTTTGACTATATTTCCTGCAGCAACCACATAGCAAAATGCTTTTCAACACATATAAAACATTTACAAAATTTTACCGCTGTTAAGACCACATAATAAATCTCAATAAAAATTCCACAGAATCTACATATTGAGTACCCTCTTGATCAATCTTTTATTTCAATCATGAAATAAAATTGAAAGTCAATAATGAAAAATGGGAACACCACCATATTTATTTAAAAATGAATATCCACATAACATCTACAACAATATCCATATAATAGCTAAAAATCTATTGATTTTTCTGTTGTCTGCAAGTAGTTAGTAAAAACTAAACCAAAATACCTCAGAATTATTTGAAAGAAAAAAAAGATAAAAATGATAAAACAATTCAAAAAACAAAAGGGAAAACAACCATATACAAAAACATAAATGATTAATAAAATAGAAGTCTGTTACTTAAAAGATAAAATAAAGAACTGGTTAATAAATTATATAGTACTCCCTGCTACAGGAAGAGAGTGCTCCCTGCGTGGGAGAAGCTGGTGCAGAGTGGCAAGTGGTGATGGGACTCGGGGAGGGGTAGTCATTTTATAGAGGTGGACCCTGCCAAACCCCATTTTAACCAGGTCAACATCAAGAGTCATAAACTGGGAATTCCCTGGCCGTCCAGTGGTTAGCACTCCGCGCTTTCACTACCTAGGGCCCAGGTTCGATCCCTGGCCAGGGAACTAAGATCCCACAAACTGCGAGGAGTGGCCCCCCCCAAAAAAGCCATAAATTACTTTGATAGTATATGTCCTTGATATGATGTGATTAAAATGTGACAAAATTCCCTCCGTAATCTTCCTCCAAGAAAACAGAGAAACTCAAGATAATCATAAGAAAAGCATCAAAATTCCAATAGAGGGGCATCCTCCCCCAGACTGTCAGGTTTCTATACAATCTTTTGGTCAAAAACAAGGAAAGTCTGAGAATCTGTTACAGCCAAGAGAAACCTAAGGAGACATGAAAACTAATTTGATATTTTAGATGAGATCTTGGAACAGAAAAAGGACATTGGGTAAAAGGTGAGGAAATCTGAACCAATGATAGCCTTTAGCATACAATAACATATTGACATTGGTTCATTAATTGTCATCAATATACCATGGGAATTAAGATGTTACTAAAAGGGGGACATGCGAGTGGGGTCGGGTCAATACTCCCTGATCCACGTGCTCAATGTTTTATAAATCTAAAACTGCTCAAAAATTTAGGTATTACTAAATATAATATTGTAAATAATAAACAAACAGGAGAAGGCATCAATAAACAATATTAGAATGAAAAAAATTTGAAACATAATCTGAGTTTTGGAAACAGTCTACCAGACAGCACATTATAAACCAAATGATTCTATGAACCACTATGTGGCATAATCTTTTAGAGCACTTTTAAAAATATTTTAAATTATGAAATATAAAGTGTTCACAGAAATCTATAAAGCATATATGTACACTTCAACAAATAACTATAGAGTGAGCAGAAGTGGAACCAGTATCCAGGTCAAGAAATGCAACATTGCCAGGCACCTGGCTGCCTGACTTGTGCTCTTTTGCCCAGATTACAGCCCCTTCTGCCTCCTGGACTGACTTTATCCTAACTATTCACATAGTAATTTTGGTAAACATTATAAAATTAAAACTCTGTCCAGTTTTGAAAACTTTATATAACCCTGAAGAATCACAATTGTATTTATGTCCTTTAGTGTATTTTTGGTGTAGTTTTTCATCACTTACGTCCTTGCATGCAGCTGGACTTTGCTGTTTCAGTGCTGTAAAGTATTCAACCATATAAACTTTCTACTGTTGATGGGGCTTTGGGTTGCTTCCACTTTGGGCCTCTTACAAACATTGTTGCTCTGAAAATTCTCTGACGTGTATAATGGCCATAGAATATGTAAACTTAAACTTGCCAAATTTTTTCAACATATTTCACCAGTTTACACACTAGCTGCATGCAAGGGTGCTCATCACCCTTCACTTCTGCAAACCTTTGGTGATTTTCTGCCTTTACAGTTTTAGCCGATCAGGTGAGGGTATAGGGGTACCTCATACTGATTTGCATTTATTGGTTACTAATAGGGGTGAACCAATTTTTCTTATGATTATTGGCTGATTGGAGGTGCTCCTTCAGGAAGTGCCTCATCAAGTATTTTGTCCATTTTTCTGCTGGGTTGTCTGCCTTGGTAGTAGTTATATGTTCTGCTTATTAGTTCTTTACTGGGTATGAGTAACACGATATCTGTTCTCACTCTTTGATTTGTCTTTTCACGCTTTTTCATTTTTTTTTTGATCAACAGAAGTTTCTCTGTACCTCTAACAGAATATTATTTAAAATAGCTAATATTGGGCTTCCCTGGTGGCGCAGTGGTTGAGAGCCCGCCTGCCGATGCAGGGGACATGGGTTCGTGCCCCGGTCTGGGAAGATTCCACATGCCGCGGAGCGGCTGGGCCCGTGAGCCATGGCCGCTGAGCCTGCGCGTCCGGAGCCTTTGCTCGGCAACAGCAGAGGCCACAGCAGTGAGAGGCCTGCGTACCGCAAAAAAAAAAAAAAAAAAAAAAAAATTGTAGTTTCTTACAAAACTAAATATAGTCTCACCATACAATCCAGCAGTTGCACTCTTTGGTATTTACTCAGATGAGTTGAATACTTACATCCACACCAAAACCTGCACACAAATGTTTATAGTAGTTGTATTCATAATTGCAGAAAAAATTGGAAGCAACCAAGATGCCCCTCAGCACATGATTGGATAAATAAAGGGTCATACATCATACAATGGAATATTATTCACCAATACAAGGAAATGAGCTATAAAACCACTAAACGTGGAGGAAACATAAAGGCATATTACTACGTGAAACAAGTCATCTGGAAAAGACAAAACTATGGAAGCAGTAAAATGATCAGTCGTTGTCGGGGTCGGGGAGGGGGGATGATTAGGCAGAGCACAGAGGATTTTTAGGCAATGAATCTTTTCTGTATGGTATTATAAGTGTAGATACATGTCATTATACATTGGTCAAATCCATAGACTGTACAACACCAAGAGTGAATAAATTAAACTAAGGACTCTGGGTGATAATGAGGTGTCAGCGCAGGTTCTTCGATTGTAACAAATGTTCCTTTCTGGTGTGGATGCTGGTGGAGGAGCATGGGACCGAGTATGTTGGAATCCCCTGTATTTTCCACTTAATTTTGTTGCGAAGTACTCTGCAAAAATAAAGTCTATTAATTAAAAGAAAAGTAACGTGTAAGCCTGGGGGTGTGGTGAGGAAAACAACAGTAGAACTGAGCATCACAGAAAGAATACGAGTGGATGTCCTAGGCATTGGGCTGGCCCTAGAGGCCAGGAGAGTGTATGAATGCACATCAAATTAACTGAGCACCTCTTCCATGCCTGTCACATTTACATCCCCAGTATCGTCACAAAATTCTCGCACTGTAATTCTGGCTCAGAGAAAATCAATGATTTTTTGGCTGAAGGTCCCACGACTAGAAAGTAGCAAAGCGCAGGTTTGAATGCCATTTCTGCTGACTCTAAGTTCAGCTCTCCCCTCTAAGTAACTGCTGGAAAGCTCAAAGCAGTGACTATGGAAAAGTTTGCTTTACGAAAGACATCACGCTTCAGATTCAACTTTGCACATACGCATACAGAGTGGGTCCACGGATGGACTGAGTTTGTGGCTGGAGGGATAACACAAAACCACATCAACAGCATCACATTTATTTACTTCACCATTAAAAGAAAAATAAGAGGCTGCAGGAGAGGTGATAGGGAAGAAGAACTGAATAGAGAATTGTTATTACTATCCAGAGTAATAGCCTTTCCGGAATTTCCCATACCAAGGACAAAACTTCATAATGGACAGAGTCAGCTTCCCCTGGGGGTCACCCTCTCTGCCATGATGAGGAAGGAAAGCTTCTGCAGCTCTGGAGAGGGGCCAGGGAAGGTGGCCTCACAGTCTGGTGACAATGCAGACCTCCCCAAGTCTCCTTTCTTCTCTACAGTGCATGCCAGGGACATGGCCCATCTTCCTCACCTCTTCATGCCCACACTCATCTTATTGTTCCATCTCGAAGCCTGGCTGGAAAGGAAGATAAAGCCTCCCCACCTTCCTATTTCCGTGCTGCTCCAAGAAAACAAAGTCTCCATTCCATATTGCTTCAGGAAACAGAAGACACGCACACACACACATACACACAATGTCAGTACCATACGAATTTCTGGTCTTAATGTTACTATTCTAACATCCAACTCCCTTCGCAGCTGGTAATTATAGGTCCCTTTTAGAGTCCCCACCCAACCACCCATTTTTAATATCCTAAGGGTGCTCACCTGAAATCTCCCTTATTCTGACGAAGATCTTTCCAAAGGTCATGCAGAGCCCTATTCCCAGGCCACTTTGCCATAATCGATCCAGCGCTGGGTGGCAAAATTGATGGCTTCCGCGCAGTTGAAGCCAGAGTGGTAGCCATAGGGAAACGTCACCACGAACTCTCCAGCCTCCTGAGTGACCCGACCGAAGGGAATGCCGTTGTCCTTGAGGACCGTGGGCGGGGGGGCGACACCCTCACGTGGGCGAGGCCGGCTCGGTCCCAGACGGGGAAGGGGGCGCGGAGGGGTGGGGGCGGGTGAGGGCCGGCGGCGACGGGGAGGTGGCGGCACGCACACACGGCGAGGGCCGCGGGGCAGGGGCGCGGGGCGCTGCCCAAGGAGAGGAAGGGCCGAGACACTACCGGACCACCAGGAAAACAAGTGCGGGGTCCTACCGCCACACACACGAAGGCGGTCCCACGACGCCTGAGACGCCGGCCAGACCCAGCCACCCTGGGACCTCCCACGACCCGGTCCCGCCGCCAGGGCCCGCGTGCGACGGTCCCCCGGCGTGGCACGGGGGGACCCATCCACCCAAACTCAACCTTTCCGTCCTCGCCAGATCCGCCTTCATCTAAGTCCGACCCCCGGTGCTCGCGCCCCAGGGAAACGCTCCCGAGCGAGGCGACCCGCACCGTTCCCACACACCGCCACCGGCTGCGACTCGCGGAGAGGGCAGGCGCGACAGGCTCCTCGCGGCTGCGGGACTGGGGAGCCGGGACATCCGGGCGTCCACGCCCCCTTGGGCTAGCCAACGGGGTCACCGCACGCGCACGCAGACGCATACGCGCGTCCCCGCGCCGGACGCAGGCCTGGCGGGACCTTCCCACGACTCAGAGCGGGAAGGCGCAGCACGCGGCAGGCAAAGAGCGGCGCTCGGCCCCACCGCAGGGCCGGCGCAAGCCCTCCAGCGAAGGCGAGGGGCTCTGCCCACGTGTTCTGGCAGTCGCCACTGTGACCACTGCACGCTTGAGAGGGGCAGCGGCTGGGGGTCCGGTACCCCAAGGCTCCCTCTCGGACAGCTAGAGAAGGCTTTCTCACCGACGGTGCGTCATCCCCCGCCAATCGACTCTCCCCTTTGGGCCCACGGAGGCGCTCCACGAGCCGCCAAGTCCACGACTGGGCGGGGGGTGGGCCGGGGGTCTGCGGTATGGGTAAGAACACGGCCCACAGGAGCGTTCGCGGCCACAGCCGGGGCACAACCTCTGCCGCCCCCAGGCTTGTCCATCGGGCTCCGGAAGGAGGGAGCTCGCCCCAGAAGCGCGACAGACACCCTTCTCACAGGACCCGGCCCAACACGATTATATGGTTGAATACTTTACAGTACTGAAACAGCAAAGTCCAGCTGCATGCAAAGGCGTAAGTGATGAAAAACTACACCAAAAATACACTAAAGGACATAAATACAATTGTGATTCTTCAAGGTTATATAAAGTTTTCAAAAATGGACAGAGTTTTAATTTTATAATGTTTACCAAAATTACTATGTGAATAGTTAGGATAAGGTCAGTCCAGGAGGCAGAAGGGGCTGTAATCTGGGCAAAAGAGCACAAGTCAGGCAGCCAGGTGCCTGGCAATATTGCATTTCTTGACCTGGGTACTGGTTCCACTTCTGCTTACTCTATAGTTATTTGTTGAAGTGTACATATATGCTTTATAGATTTCTGTGAACACTTTATATTTCATAATTTAAAATATTTTTAAAAGTGCTCTAAAAGATTATGCCACATAGTGGTTCATAGAATCATTTGGTTTATAATGTGCTGTCTGGTAGACTGTTTCCAAAACTCAGATTATGTTTCAAATTTTTTTCATTCTAATATTGTTTATTGATGCCTTCTCCTGTTTGTTTATTATTTACAATATTTAGTAATACCTAAATTTTGGGGCAGTTTTAGATTTACAAAGCATTGAGCACGTGGATCAGGGAGTATTGACCCGACCCCACTCGCATGTCCCCCTTTTAGTAACATCTTAATTCCCATGGTATATTGATGACAATCAATGAACCAATGTCAATATGTTACTGTCTACTAAAGGTCAGATTTCCTCACATTTTACGGAATGTCCTTTTTCTGTTCCAAGATCTCATCTAAAATATCAAATTAGTTTTCATGTCTCCTTAGGTTTCTCTTGGCTGTAACAGATTCTCAGACTTTCCTTGTTTTTGACCAAAAGATTGTATAGAAACCTGACAGTCTGGGGGAGGATGCCCCTCTATTGGAATTTGATGCTTTTCTTATGATTATCTTGAGTTTCTCTGTTTTCTTGGAGGAAGATTACGGAGGGAATTTTGTCACATTTTAATCACATCATATCAAGGACATATACTATCAAAGTAATTTATGGCTTTTTTTGGGGGGGGGCCACACCTCGCAGTTTGTGGGATCTTAGTTCCCTGGCCAGGGATCGAACCTGGGCCCTAGGTAGTGAAAGCGCGGAGTGCTAACCACTGGACGGCCAGGGAATTCCCAGTTTATGACTCTTGATGTTGACCTGGTTAAAATGGGGTTTGGCAGGGTCCACCTCTATAAAATGACTACCCCTCCCCGAGTCCCATCACCACTTGCCACTCTGCACCAGCTTCTCCCACGCAGGGAGCACTCTCTTCCTGTAGCAGGGAGTACTATATAATTTATTAACCAGTTCTTTCTTTATTTTATCTTTTAAGTAACAGACTTCTATTTTACTAATCATTTATGTTTTTGTATATGGTTGTTTTCCCTTTTGTTTTTTGAATTGTTTTATCATTTTTATCTTTTTTTTCTTTCAAATAATTCTGAGGTATTTTGGTTTAGTTTTTACTAACTACTTGCAGACAACAGAAAAATCAATAGATTTTTAGCTATTATATGGATATTGTTGTAGATGTTATGTGGATATTCATTTTTAAATAAATATGGTGGTGTTCCCATTTTTCATTATTGACTTTCAATTTTATTTCATGATTGAAATAAAAGATTGATCAAGAGGGTACTCAATATGTAGATTCTGTGGAATTTTTATTGAGATTTATTATGTGGTCTTAACAGCGGTATATTTTTGTAAATGTTTTATATGTGTTGAAAAGCATTTTGCTATGTGGTTGCTGCAGGAAATATAGTCAAAGTTGTTAACTATATTGTTTATACTTTTATAACAGTATTAATTTTCTTCTGTCCTCATGTATCAGTTTCTGGAAGAACGGTGTTTGGAAAAAAAACCTCACACGATGATTGCAGATATGTCAGTTTTACCTTATAATTCTCAGTCTTTGTGTTCTGTGTCTCAGTGCTATGTGTCTAGGTGCGTAAAGTGCATCATTGTAATCTTTCCCACGAGTTTTTCTTTTTCATAACTAAAGCTGCCCTTCTTTTACCTTATAAATACATTTGATATTAATTGCTGCTAGACCAGGTTTCTTTAGTTTAATAATTGCTTGGTTTGACTTTCCCACTCCTTTTATTTGCAACCTCTTAGTTTGCTGTAAGACTGGTTTAAAAACTCAAAGGGGCGCAGACAAAGTGGGCTGATCAACGAGAGCAATTACCGTTGACTGGTGCTGATCAAATTATACCTTTGCCCAGGTAGAAAGCCAGAGCCGTCAGGACATGGGTCTGCATTTGGAGGCCAGCTGCCCAGAGAACACTGTCTCTCTCTCTCTGGGTCCTTGAATATCTCCAACTGGAATCAGGATTTTGTTGGTAGAAGGTAGGTCACTTTATTTCTGTAATTTGTGCTTATGAGCAAAAGAGTTATTTTCCTACCAGAAGTTTTAAAAAATGACACTATTTATGCATATAGAGAGAGAGAGCGAGAGAGAGGGTACTATACATTGGGATATCCTTTCCTTGAGTTTTTATTTTTAAACTATTTTCCTACTTGTGAAGTTAATTTTTTTCTTAATATTTTCTTGGTAAAAATCACAAAGATTTTCAGGAAAAAGCACCTCATTTAGTGAACTGTGATCTAATGGGAATGAGAGGGTTTCTAGAACTGGGTAAGGAGTGTGTCAGTTGGAAGGGACTTGAAAAATATGTGGGATCAAATTAGAGATTTTGATTAGATATGAGGGTATTAGATTTGGGGTGGTACTGATTGAATTGAAATTGGTGTGGGACATATATAGCCAGACTTTGAGCACAGCCTGTTTCATTCAGAGGCTGAATCCTTCAAGGAAACCATTTTCTGGGTCCTGTGTATCATCATTTGGAATTAAGATTTTAGACTGGCAGAAGGCAGGCACTTTTTTGGCCTTTTTTTTTTTTTCCTTTAAAGCATAAAGATGAAAAGGATGACATTTTATACCAGAAAGCAACTTTTTTCCCCTGGTAAAATTCACATTTATTTATGCATTTAAAGTATAAGCATTGCATGCATATCATTTTTAGATTTCTTCATTGGGGCCATGTATTTCTGTTATTAAAGGGATTAAAACCTTTTTACCCTTTCAGTTTATAATTGATTGTTAACTGGTGTATGGGATCTATAGATTTTGTTTGCTAACCAGTGTCTAGAAACTTGATTGAGACCTATATTTCTTTTTTTTTTAAAACATCTTTCTTGGAGTATAATTGCTTTAGAATGGTGTGTTAGTTTCTGCTTTATAACAAAGTGAATCAGTTATACATATGTGCCCACATCTATTCCCTCTTGCAACTGCCTCCCTCCTACCCTCCCTATCCTGCCCCTCTAGGTGGTCACAAAGCACTGAGCTGATCTCCCTGTGCTATGTGGCTGCTGCCCACTAGCTATCTATTTTACGATTGTAGCATATGTATGTCCATGCCACTCTCTGTATTTGTCCCAGGTTACCCTTCCCCCTCCCATATCCTCAAGTCCATTCTCTAGTAGGTCTGCATCTTTATCCTCATCTTGCCCCTAGTTTCTTCATGACAGTTTTTTTTTTTTTTAGATTCCATATATATGTGTTAGCATACAGTATTTGTATTTCTCTTTCTGACTTACTTCACTCTATATGAGAGGCTCTAGGTCCATGCACCTCACTACAAATAACTCACTTTCGTTCCTTTCTATGGCTGAGTAATATTCCATTGTATATATGTGCCACATCTGCTTTATCCATTCATCCTGTTGATGGACACTGTGGTTGCTTCCATGTCCTGGCTATTGTAAATAGAGATGCAATGAACATTTTGGCACATGACTCTTTTTGAATTATGGTTTTCTCGTGGTATATGCCCAGTAGTGGGATTGCTGGGTCGTATGGTAGTTCTATTTGTAGTTTTTTAAGGAACGTCCATACTGCTCTCCATAGTGGCTGTATCAATTTACATTCTCACCAACAGTTCAAGAGGGTTCCCTTTTCTCCAAACCCTCTCCAGCATTTATTGTTTGTAGATTATTTGATGATGGCCATTCTGACTGGTGTGAGATGATATCTCATTGTAGTTTTGATTTGCATTTCTCTAGTTAGTGTTTCTCTAATTGTTAGTAAAGATGTTAGAGCATCTTTTCATGTGCTTCTTGGCCATCTGTATGTCTTCTTTGGAGAAATGTCTAATTAGATCTTCTGCCCATTTTTAATTAGGTTGTTTGTTTTTTTGATATTGAGCTGCATGAGCTGTTTGTATATTTTGGAGATTAATCCCTTGTCGGTCATTTCATTTGCAAATATTTTCTCCCATTCTGTGTGTTGCCTTTTTGCTTTGTTTATGGTTTCCTTTGTCATGAAGCTTTAAAGTATTTTTTTTTAGAACATTAAAGTATTTTTAAAAAGTAAATATGTATTAGAGCCTGGGGATAAAGGACCTAAAATAATTTTAATTGTTTTCTTTCAAACATATTCCAGAGATGAGTGTAATACTCTTTGATTTAGTTCATGTCTGTACAAAGACAGATTTATCTTGTCCTTATTGCCATATTGACTGATCTAATCACTTTCAACTTATGAAAGAAATATTAGTATTATGCATAAAGTATCTCATTTTACTCTTTGGAATATATTTTTTTACTGTTCTCATAAGAATAGTTTCTTCTTAAGCGTAGGTTAGCGTAATGATAATG
Organism: Orcinus orca; assembly: GCF_937001465.1. Taxonomy (NCBI): domain Eukaryota; kingdom Metazoa; phylum Chordata; class Mammalia; order Artiodactyla; family Delphinidae; genus Orcinus; species Orcinus orca. The sequence continues at coordinate 78,343,109 of NC_064566.1, read as the reverse complement.
TGTTGGTTTTAAACACAGGAGATTTCTAAGTACATATATGACGTTTACTTAAAATAATCTGGTCAAATAAGATAACGATTTTACATGATTTTTTTGAAATACGTAATGACAGCATCTCTTATTCACTTACAGTGATCTAAGTGACAGGCTTGTCTGCTAACCTTTTTTAACCACTGCGTGCAACAGGAACTTGTATTATTAGTATTTTATAGATGAGTAAACTGAAGGTTAGCAAGACTAAGGAAATTACATTAGAGTACATGACAGGGAGGTTAATGGAGGATGTTGCCAAAAAGAATCCAAAATCTAGATAGCCTGCACTGCTTTGTTAAGGAATTTAGAATCACTATATAGTGCACTGGATTCCACTTAAGGTTTCTGAGTTGGGAAATCAACAACAGAGTAGAGACCTTGGAAAATTAATGTGACAACATTGTTCTGTTTGAGCTCTCAAGCTTCCTGCCACTTGAGTTGACAGCAGTATTCCAAGAGTTCTTGGTCAAGACTGTTTTAAATCATTTCAGCCTAACAAGGTTGGATTATACACATTCTCTCCAAGGCTGGTTAGCCAGCACAGCTATTTTGTACTGATTTATATATATTCAATTCTAGCCAGTCTTAGGTAGGGAATTATAATAGCTACTATTTATTGAGCATCTGCTTTTACCAAACCTTACAGTTCAGAGAGTCAGAAATCGCAGCTTAAGCAAAAAAAGATCTTATTATTTGGTGTTTCTGTGACCCAGCCCAGTACTTGACCCATGTTAATAATTTTAAGAAATGCCTTTCAGACTGAATAAAATATCTCAATGAGTATATATTAGTAAAGGACAAAAATGCTTTCTCTCTTTACTGAATTAAAGTTAAAGAGTTTCATTTTGTACTCTACTGTTCTATTGTTTAAAAGAGTTTTGTAACTAGGTAATAACTATTCATCATCTAATAGTTGCTGTACTGTTCAATCATTTAAAGGTATTTATCGTATAAGTATTATGTGCCAAGTGCTCTGTCAGGCACAGCCCTTCCTCTTTGGAGCTTTCAGTCTAGAGATTCTGTAAGAGCTGATAACTAGTAGCAGATACAAGTGTATTACGTTTCCTTCGTTTAATATTTCTATTCTGAATCTATTATTTCCTGCACTGGGAGAGGAAGAGGATGATAGGTCACATTTTACCTTATCTATCTACCTACAAAGTAAAGCCACACATTTTTTGTGTATGGATGGGCGTATGGCACTATGAAATATTTCAAGGTGTTCTTCAAACAAAAGCTAATGAGGTTAATATGAGTCATTAGGTACAAACAAGGAGCCCAGAATGCTTTCCTGAGCACAAGCTATTGCTGTTCTTTTTGGGTCATAATCTCTGCTTTCTGGTATTGTTATTTATCTTTCCGTTTAGGTCCTGTCTTCCCCCTTTGAGTAAAGTTCTTCAGTAACAGTAATGATCTCTTATACCTCATAATCGCTTCTTTACTTAGCATAATGTCATCCATTCATTCAAAAGGAGGTTTCTATATGCGAGGCATTGTGATAACTCTGGAAACTAGACAGGAACATGATATGGTTCCTGACACCAAGAAGCTTAAAATCTGAAAGGGAATAAGAGAGTAACATGTGTAACAAAAGGCTGACACAAAATTAAGGAAAAGTAGAGATCAGTGTATTAGTAGCAAATGTCTATGAATATCAAGAAGACTTCACAACATAGGTATTTTTAAGCAGGATCTTTAAAGAGAGAAAAAATTATGCATATGAAAGTGGAAATAATACGTCCATATAAGAAGTTATGCATATGAAAGTGGAAATAAGATGTCCACATAGATGAGTTCATTTGCAATTTTGGACACTTTAAAAAATAAAGCATTATTAAACAGATGTTGTATTCATTTTTCCTTGGGAGTTTATGAGTCATAATGAATGTGTGAAGGAAGTAAATGGTGCAGGGTTGGGTAGAGTATTGTATGAAACCAATGTTTTTGAAATCTCAAGTAGGCACCGAGGCAAGATGTAGGGATGTCAGATTTTTCATTTGTCATTAGGTGACATAATACATAGTGAATTATCAAACAAATAGTTTTCCTTTCTAACATTAAAGTTTTTTTTTCTGTTTAATCATTCACCTGTTCGTTAATTGAAACAAATAGCCATTCCTAGCTATCTTGTGCCAGGAATTATGGGTATAAATATGTATGAAATAAAGTCCTTCACCTCAAAAAAAAATTCACAGTATCCAGGAAGATAGACAAGTAAACACAGTTACAATATAGTATGATAAATGTTACAGTCAAGAAAAATAAGAATGTATCTTACTGGGTTTGGCATTCTTCTTCTTCTACAAGTCATTATATGAAGAGTCATCTACAAACTTTCCTCAATAGTCGAAGAAGGAAGTACAGTGTGATCTAATGCTTATCAAAGCAAACATGTGTCAGGTTTTTTTGAGGGGAGGGTGGGTGTTAATCAACTTCATTAAAGCTTAGTTTCTTCAGCTGTAAAAGAGAAATAGTAGCAACAGAAAAATCTAGTGTGGCTTGCCTCAGTGAGAATCCTGCGCACCGCAAGGAAGAGTAGCCCCTCCTCGCCGCAACTAGAGAAAGCCTGCATGCAACAACGAAAACCCAATGCAGCCAAAAATAATAAATAAATAAATAAATAAAAGAGAGCATCTTAAAAAAGAAAAGAAAAGAAAAATCTAGTGTGGCTTGCAAAACCACCTGTTAGAGATTTCAAATTCTTTTGGGCTAAATCCTGATAATTAAATGAAATAATTCTGTAAAGCATATAGCAAGTGCCTGCCATGTGGAATGTGCTCATAATATTAATCAGTCATTAATTACTCTTAAAGCTATGTTTTCCCCACTAAACTGTAAGCTTCATAAGGAGAGAACGAATCCTTTCAATAAGATTTGACAGATGTTCATTTGTTCTCTGATTTCTTCAAATGTAGCCCAGCTCACCATAAGGGTATTAATTAAATTGTTAGGTAGTTGTAGCATTATTCAAAACCCTTCTTATATTTAATAAATATAATTTCCTTCAATTATACTCGCATCTGACTTTCAGAACATCTTTATTAACAGATGGTACTTAATAATGTTATTAGATGATCCTATATTTTACAAATGAGAAGATACATTCAGGTAAACCGAATATGTGACTCTCCAGGGTACAAGGCTTAGACAGGACCAGATCCAAAGCTTAAGTCCAAGTCTTCCAACTCCAAGCCCAGTGTTCCTCCCAATACAAGCAAAGAGCTTAGCAAATGCAGCCCATGCTCAAGGGAGGCAGTACGGTGGTTTAGAGTAAGGCACACTTTGGATTTTGTCTTAGCTTTGTGACTTTGAGTGATTTATCTCATCTCATTAAATTTCAGTTTTCCTACATGTAAAATGGGAAGGGTGATAGTATCAACCACGAAGGGTGCCGATGATTAAACGAGTTGATGTATATAAAGTGGCTCATTCAGAAAGTGCTCAGTAAGTATTATTCTTCCACTATTCTTGGTTAGATTTAACAATAGGAACATTAGGAGACATTTAATAAATATAAGCTATTGTTAGAAAGGGCTGAAGAAACTCCTTCCTTTCCTGTCCTAAATTATCTAGTAGTTGTCTTGGTTCACTGTTAACATTTTAATTTTCCCACATCACTTCACTTAGCTAAGAAATTCTTTATCAAAGTACCCAACATTCTCTATGATGTAGCCCCGTCTCTGCACACTCTCTCCCTGTTCGCTCCCTTTCCCAAAGCAAACTATCTGCCATTCCTTGACTATCGCTCTGGTTCCCAGACCCAAAGTTTCTTCTCATCTCCCCTGGTTCAAACTCTGCTGGTACTTCACGATTCTTCTAAATGCAATACTTCCATAAAGCACTCCTAGCTAGAGGCCATGCATGCAGTCTCCCTTACAGATTATAAAAACATCGTTGATTTTATAAAGCATGTCGTTATTGTCCTCCTTTACGTATCATTGTTATTATTTTTTAAGAACTTATAACAGGGGTAGATTTATGTGTGATTGACTCTTCAGGTTAACTCAACAAAGACTGATTTCATACCCACAGTGTAAGAGAGTGCCAAGGGCAGCTCTGATATAAAAAGAGATGTACTCTCTGCCTTCAGTAAATTCCAATAATATTTCTTTAAAAATGGTTGTGCTATGTAAAGGGAGGAATAATTCTCTAATAATTGATAAGTATCAATGATCTTCATTAGGAAAAAGAGCACAGTGGTAACTGGCATTGACACCAAAATTCACTCCCTGAATATCCAAAGCAGTGCCAGAACTGGACACCACCGTTTTCTACTTGAATTTACTCTTTTTAGGGCTATAATAGTATTTAATAGGATTTCGGATCTGAAAAAAGTTCTTGAGGAATAGTTTAGTCTACCAACTTGCCTGGAACATGCATTTTCCTAGACAGACAAAAGAGGATCGTTCTATTGAATTACGGGGTACTTAGTGTTCTTTTTCTGAATCGGATTGTGGTCTGGAAGTGGAGAAAGGAGAAGAGTTTGTTCTTTGCTTCCTCCTTCCCTTTCTTCCTTCTTTTCCTTTTATTTTAAAATAAGGGCTAGAAATTTTCAAGCTAAACTTTTTTTTTTTTTTTTTAAAGCACCCCTCCGAAGGGGCCGGGTTTTTTTCTTCTGGGGACTGATGCTGCCTCTTGCTCTCCGGGATTGGTTGAGAGTAAACTAGAAATACTTTCAGGGGCGGAGAAACTGGGAGTGCCCTGGGAGTGCGAGTGGACTCTAGGCTGCAGAACTGCGAAGAGCGGCCCTCGAAGGAGGAAGCCTTTGCCCCTCCGCTCGCGAGGCAGCAGCGGGGGCGCACCGCAGAGGCACCGGTCCCCGGAGGCCCCGCGGGCCACACGGTGAGATGTGGAATCCCCCTGCGCGAAACCGAGTCGACCTTTGTCGCCTGGCGCCGCGCGCGCTGGCTGTGCGCTGGGGCCCTGGTGCTGGCCGCCTGCCTCTTCGTCCTCGGCTTCCTCTTCGGTACGGGGCCCTCGCCACGGACAACCCTGAGCCTACCCGGCTGTTTGGCGGTTCGCGGGACTCCGTGCCAGCTGCCGCGTGGGGCCAGCTGCTGGTCTCCCGGGGGGTGGGGGGCGGTGACCGGGTTGGGGGAACGTGGGGACGAGCACCCGCGAGTTAGGTAGGAGTTGCTGGGGGCGGTGCACAGCTGGGTTCTGGACGGTCTACTGTAGGACAGTCACCCAGGGTAAGGAGTAGAACGGAGAGACTCAAAGGGAACTTGAGAAAGTTCCAACTGCTGAGGCCCTGCGAGCAATCGGTACGTTTTAGCAGGAGCGCCGGATCTCTGGGGGCATTTGCTAGGTCGTCCAAGGAGCTTTGCCAGAAACGACTCTTACCTGTTTGGGGTCTTTATCTAGTGCCTGTGCCTGGACCTGCTTCGTGTATACAGTAGGTAGAACTCAGGGCACTGCTGCGTGGGAGCCCTATTCTCTCATTCTTTCGTCCTGGGGAGTAAATAAAGAGGAACATTTAGGAGCTAACCGGCTGACATTGTCAGTGCTCTGAACAGATCCTTAATAGCAGTTCTTTAGCGTTTTCCCCTGTGTATTGATTTGCAGACTTAACCCAACTCTCCATGATAACCAGGGGGCAGCACAGATTTGCTGAGACTCTTTTAAATTCTAATATTAACTCTGCAACTTCTCTGTGTCCTTGAGCGAGTTACCGAGTCTCTCTGAGCCACAGTTTGTCAACCTTTGTAAGAATACTATCTGTAAGTTAGTGGGAATCGTAAACGAAATAGCATCTAAAGCTCCTCGCACAGTACTGGGGTATTGTCACTTTTTCAAAATTGTTTCCTGGTGAGGAGATGCTTCTAACTGGACATTAATGCACAGGACTAGCGTTAAGGTATAGCCTGGTAGTTCGGCCCTACTCTGAATTCTGGGTCCCCTTTCTGGGATTTAGAAGACCAGGGCATAGACCAACTAAGCTGGCTCAAATTCAGCCTCTTCTTGCTTGTTGTGTAACCTTTGAGCCACACTCTGCTCATAACTAGCATGTGGATATTAGGGTTATTGTGGGGCTTAGATAAGTGTGCTCGTTAAGGGCACACTTCAACTCGAGTTTCAGTTTTCTCAGCTGTACAATGTGGGCAAGGGTAGCATGAGGATTAAGATCTTCTGCATCTTTTAAAAGCATTTTATTCGTCCCAGTATAGCCCATAGCCCCATCCCTATATTCACTGTTAATGGCTGTGGGTTCTTTATTAATGTTTGTTAATTTTTTTCCTAGGATTCTCTGCTCCCTCCCTCCCACAGGCCTCCGTCCTCTTTATCCAGCTCATTTTTTAGATCTCGATTCAAGCATTTCATCCTCCGAGTGCCCTTATCCTACAGTCTAATCCAAGTCCCTTTATTTTACATACTGGTGGAACTGTATTTCCATTTGCTGCCAACCATTTATTTCAATATGCGTGTATATATGCATGTGTGTAACGTGTATGTGATTAATAACTGGAAAGCTCCATGAAAGCTAGCTGGGTGATTTAGGTAACCATTTTATGCACAGATCATATCATTTATCTAAATAAACTATGTCACGAAGCCAACTACCAGGGCTAATGGCTCTACGTGATCTGGCTACCCATTGCCTCTAGTCTCTGTATTCACTGTGTGTCTTGCAGAGATGTTGGGTGAATTGGAGTTTCACTGTAGCTCTCTGAAGCTGAACTTTTGAAGCCTACTTCAACTGCAAGCACAAAATATTTAAGCATATTTGGCTTTAGTTTCAGAACCAGAACAAATTACAAGTCTGAATTGCCTTCAACTCTTTGAAATAATTTATGTACTTGAAATATACTCATAATTAATTCATTACAAACATTTACTAAATGCTTATTCTGGGTCAGCAGAGGCGTCGTCACTGGGGATAAAAGGTTTAAGGAGAAAGAAGGTGGATCTCCTCTTTGCCTTCATTTTTCCCATCAGTTGAACCATCTTCAATTTTAGTGCTAATTTCATAAAACATTTCTTAGAATAACAGCAATGCTTATTGAAATTGGATTAAAAAATATGTTGCAACTGATTTGTAATTAAGTCTGTCTGCATGATTTTTTTTCCAATGGAAGTAGGCAAGAGCAATGAAACTTCGGAAAATCTCAGTTAATACCAGAGGTCATTGATGTTTTATATATGATAAATACAATAATAAGGAGAGATAGGCCCTGTCTATAAGCTCATATCTCATTCCTATATTTGTTTGTATTTTACAGGATGGTTTATAAAATCCTCCAGTGAAGCTACTAACATTCCACCGCATAATGTGAAGAAAGCATTTTTGGATGAGTTGAAAGCAGTGAACATCAAGACATTCTTGTAGTAAGCATATACTTAAAAGTTTATTATTCTGTTTAGAAGTTTTGATCCAATATTTCATAAACAGAAACTGACTTTTTAAAAGGTTTTATTACTGAAGATCTTGTATCATGTTTCATCTGGAGAGGATTGTACCTTCAGCTGAACTTTATCATGATAGATGTTTTAAAGCAGGTGTCACTAAACTTTTTCTGTAAAGGTCCGGCTTTTGTAGGCCAGCTGAACTCTGTCCCAACTACTCAGCTCTGCTATTGTAGCACCAAAAAAGTGATAGTAAATACGTAATTGAATAAGTGTGACAGTTTCGATAAAACTTTATTTGTAGGCACTGAAATATAAATTTCATATAAATGATATGTCACAAAATATTATTCCTCTTGATTTTTTTCACCTATTTAAAATGTGATAACCATTTTTAGCTTGTGGGCTGTACAAAGAAAGGAAGTGAGCTGGATTTGGTCAGTGAAACATAGTTTGCTGACTCCTGTTTCAGAGGAAGATAGTATATTTTAGTCAAAAGAATAAATTTTGGACTTCGAAGTCAGACATACGCAAGTTTAAATTCCATCTTCGCCCACTGATATTAAAGTAAGTTTGAGTGAATATTTAACCTTCCTGAGCCATCATTTTCACCTCTATAAAATGGGGATAGTGATATTGTTCTGATGAGCATGAAATTAGAGAGCATATATGTGACCTAGTGTAAACACCAGCTCCCTATTTCCTGAAATAGCTATCCCTGGTGTAGGGAAAAAGGGGTAAATGAGTAAATATAAAAAGTATTTGCAAGGCTACTAAAAATAAAACACTTTTATTGAATAATTGATTGGAATACTTAGCTTTTTCAAAGTGACATACTTGAAGTCCTGATAACGATTAAAGGACTGCTTAGTGAATACAAGTTATAATTTTATGTAAAAACAGTCAAGTAAATATATATATATGTATAGATGTACATACACTTAGTCATACAAACACATATGTCTATTTAATTACGATAGAATTAAAACTATGAATAAAATTTGCTAGGGCACCTATCAAGTCTTTGGAAGGGCCATTTCAAGTGAGAGACCCAGAAGCTTAAATTTTGTGGAAATCCTTCTGCCTCTTGCACTCCTTTTACTATAATTATGTATAATAGGTATAATAAAAGTGGAAGTCTGGCGAGATATAATCTTCACTCCTAGACAGGGTTGCTGCCTCTGCTTCATTTTTCCTTTTCTAACCTGTGAGATGGAGTGACCAGCAAAGAAATAAAATGAATGCCTTCCTCTACCTCACTTTCTGGGCTGTCAGCTTCTTGCTTAATTCTCCGTGGCCTTGACCAATCTCCTCTAACTGTTTAGAACTCAAGGATTTGCATCATTAACAAACAAAAGAAAGAGATTAACGGAACCCCCCACTCACCCCTCCAAGGACCACAGAACCTCCAGAAGCCTCCTGGACTCTCCAGAATTCCAATTTGCCATTTGTCCATCAGAGTGCTTTCAGTCTATTTAGACCCTTAGGTTAGGGGTCATTAAAGCCTCAGGTCCTCTGTCTTGTTCCCCTTTCTAATCCTTCGCTTTACTACTAAAAATGCTCTACTACTTCTAAGTCACCTGACTCTCAATAGTGGCTGGGGCGGGGCGTTAAGTAGGGGCTGCCTTTTCAGTCTCCCTTGGGGTGCAAGGTTGTCCCAGTTTTCCCTTTTGTTTTGTAACATCTAGTTAAATTCTCAGATCTGTTCACTATTTTGCATGTCTTTAGAGGGAATTTCCTTCTCCACCCTGTTCTGAAAGACAAGATTATTTCAGAAGAGTGTCTTAGCTTTCACTGATCTACATTTGAATACCAGTTCCATCTTTCACTGGCTGTCTTTAGGTCATCTAACTTCTCCAAGCACTGTGCATTTGTAAACCAGATGCAATGTATGAAAACAGGAATACCAATAGCTCCCTTTATTAATTGAGATAACATAATGATCCTTGGAACATATATAAACTTTTCTAGCCAGACAGAGATGTATGAGCCTATTTGTTTTGTTAATACATGTTGTTGGCTATTTTGGATAATTTGTAAATTATTCTTCTTATTAGAAAATAACTGGATATTCTAATAGAATCAAGACAGTGTGACACACTTCTCAATTGATTAAAACAAAAAAAAATGAACTTCTGTTTCTTAGCAGTTGTCTAATTGAGCCTCAAATCTTTGTGAATTAGTGAGGTAGCAATATTCTCCCCATGTATGGATGAGAAATTGAAGACATGGCCAGGATTACACAACAAGTTAGTGGCAAAACCTGTAATGCACTGATTTTGTGGCCAGTTGATTTATTTATCCTTGGAAACAAATCTTTTTTCCTACTCATCATTTTCAGGATTAACTTTGCTCCAAATGAGTGGGTTCTAAACCTGATCATAGAACACCATTGCATCTTGGTGAGTAATGACAAAACTTGTACCAGGAATTTCACTCATAATGTTACCTAACCAAACTTGGGTCTGCTAGCCTGCTGTGCAGCAAAGCCAGTCTACTGACACCAGGTTGAGGTGAAGGAGTCCAGCATTTACTGTAGGGCGTCAAATAGGGAGAACAGACAGCTTATGCTCAAAAGACCAGAAATCCCAGGTGGCTTTAAGGGGAGAGTTTTTTGTTTTTTTTTAAAGCATTATATATAATTCCTTCTCTCCTTTATTTTTTATTTATTATTATTTTTTTTTTTTTGCGGTACGCGGGCCTCTCACTGTTGTGGACTCTTCCATTGTGGACACAGGCTCTGGCTGTGCAGGCTCAGCGGCCATGGCTCATGGGCCCAGCCGCTCCGCGGGATGTGGGATCTTCCCGGACCGGAGCACGAACCCGTGTCCCCTGCATTGGCAGGCGGACTCTCAACCACTGCGCCACCAGGGAAGCCCTCTCCTTTATTTTTATAGGCAAAATACTTTAGATGATCCTAAAATATTTTTCCCATTTGATTTTTTATTGGAGTATAATTGCTTTACAATGGTGTGTTAGTATCTGCTTTATAACGAAGTGAATCAGTTATACATATACATATACATATATCCCCATATCTCTTCCCTCTTGTGTCTCCCTCCCTCCCTATCCCACCCTTCTAGCTGGTCACAAAGCACCCAACTGATCTCCCTGTGCTGTGAGACTCCTTCCTAGCTTTCTAAAGGGGAGGGTTTTGAAAGGCAACATTTGGGGTGAGGGTTGCAGCTCATGGACTTTCTTCTGATTGGTTGGTGGTGAGGTAACAGGGTGATGTTTTGGAAATCTGAATCATCAATCTTCTGGTTCCAACTAGTCTAGGGTCTGTGTGATTGTGGTCAGCATGTAGTCCCCATCCTCCACCTGGGTGGGGTTCTTAGTTTCTGCAGAACAGCCCAAAGATATGCATCAGGTTGTTATACTGTTTAAGCTATCATTACTTTCTTGCTTGACCGCTTTTCCTTTGTTTCTCTATCCCTCACTTCCCTAATTAGTAACTGCTTGAGTCTGCTCTTTGGAACCCATGGAAGGCCTAGAAGACTAAACCCTTTTACTACAAAAAAGAAACGGGGGACACTGAGGGGCTCTTGTACCTGGGAGGGGCCTGCAGGGTACTGCTTGATTTCAGTCCCCCCTTTTCTCTGATACTTCTTAATCCTGAGAGGACCAGGGGCAGAATGAGAAAGAGAATAAAGCTTTGGCTAGAGAGGTTAATCATAAACTTGGCAGGGGAGCTCGGTTTTAGGGGGACTCAGTTTCAATCATAAAGTCTAATAATGATCTCCTCTGTGTGTGTGTGAGCAGGTTCAAGACTCCCATAACAATTCTTCTCTCATGTAAGAATAGAGTTCTAGCTGTGGCTTCAGGAAATATGCATAATCTGCATCTAGTTCTGTTACAGTTTGGATTTGTGTAATATGGAAGAAAATAGCAACTTGTTGGCTATTTTCTGTTTTCTTTGCAGGTATCCATTGATGAAGGAATATATAGACTCCTCAGCTGGCTCTTAAAATTGTGTTCTTTTCATTACTTTATTTTGTAAATACATATTAGAAATCCCATGTAAGGTTTTAAGCCCCTAAAAATTTATTGAATGAGGGCTTCCCTGGTGGCGCAGTGGTTGAGAGTCCGCCTGCCGATGCAGGGGACACGGGTTCGTTCCCTGGTCCGGAAGGATCCCATATGCCGCAGAATGGCTGGGCCCGTGAGCCATGGCCGCTGAGCCTGTGCGTCCGGAGCCTGTGCTCCGCAACGGGAGAGGCCACAATGGTGAGAGTCCCGCGTACTGCAAAAAAAAAAAAAATTTATTGAATGAGAATTTTAATACTATTTTTGTAAATACAATTTAAATGATTTTAATATAATTATAAAAGTAATCACCAGAATCCCCCTCCTCCTTTTTTTTTAAAGATACACAATAGAATCAAACATTTGAAATTGGGATCATCATAGCCATGTTGGCTATTAGTTTTTTTTAAATCACCATCAGGATGGAAGTATGTTGAGTTTAGAAAAATCTACATATTTAGAACCAGAAATTCATGAAGTTCAAGAAGTTCATGAGCTAGAAATAAATCAGTGTCTTATCATGATACATGATGCTTTGTCATATGGGACTTTTTGTTTTGTCTTGAAGGGGTTTGAAAATACCAATGAAGTGAATCTTCAGGGAAACAACAAATTTCCAAGAGAGAGAAATTTAAAACAAAAGCACCAGTATCTGGACATATTAAATGAGAAATTAATTTATTCATGAAAGTATTTGTGGTAGCTAAAATTTTAGCCACATAGTTTATTTGTTAAAGATATTTGTGGTCAGACTAATTCTCATCGTTGATTTTAAGTATTATACTTACTTAATAAGTATATATGGTGAATGGAGTACAAAAGATTCAGTTTGAGCTTGTGTAAGTATGTTCAGATTACTCGTTAAAGAAGGCACTTTAAAATGGTTGCTAATCAAAAGGTTTCTCACTTGGCTCTAACTTTCAGTATTTAAAAATAAATGTAATTATCAGTAGTTCTTGGCATGTCACAGCTTGATCTTTGGATGAAAATATTTTTATCTTCCAATTATATTTTACAAGGTGAAGTAAACAGATGATTCCATGAAAGTTCAAACATGCATTCTTTCTTAAGAAAGAATATAACACTTTCCTCATCTGATATATAGAGATACATCTACAGGACTGCGTGTAACAATTCTCTACAAAGATCAGTTTTTCTAATTTTTCTCTTGAATGAGTATAAATTAGAGCATGAAAATTTCAAAACACACTTGCAAATCTATTTGATGCAATAATAGTGCCACTTTGCTTTTTTTTTTTTTTTTTTGTGTGTGTGTGTGTGTGTGTGTTATGCAGGCCTCTCAGTGTTGCGGCCTCTCCTGTTGCGGAGCACAGGCTCCAGCTCAGCGGCCATTGCTCATGGGCCCAGCTGCTCCGCGGCATGTAGGATCTTCCCGCACTGGGGCACAAACCCATGTCCCCTGCATCGGCAGGCGGACTCTCAACCACTGCGCCACCACGGAAGCCCGACTTGAATGTTTTTAATGTTTCACCTTAATTTTGATATTTGTATTAGGTTACGTTAATTCACTTCCTTTCCAAGTTTACTAAGACTTTTTGTCATGGATTTATGTTGAATTTAATCAACAGATTTTTTCTTTTTTTGGATATCTTTTGAGATGAGCGTATAAATTTTTCTTTTTCACAATGATAATTATATTAAATGATATTCTAATATTAGACTAATCTTACATTTTTGAAATTTGTAATATTAGTCAGTAGTAGAGTTTTCAACTCTTATATCTATATATATTCAGTTTATATTCATAGCATGTTTGGCCTGTATTTCTGCAATTTGCCTATTGGGGTATAATTTCTAGATTAGACCTGCCTTATAAAATGAGCTGAGTTTTTAATCTCTGAAATAGGCTGTGTTATACTTAAACAATCTTTTACTTTCATCTTTCAAACTCAAAGGAAAACCAGTTGGTTTTGATACTTTGTTTTGTGGGAGATTTTAAAGTACTGATTCAATTTTTTTTATTGTTATAGGACTATTTAGATTTTAAAAAATGCATCCTTAGGTCAGTTTCAATAAATTTTTTAAAATGCATTTTTCCATTTCATCTAAGTTTTCAATTATTTGCATAGTTCTTCCTAGTATTTTCTTATTACCTTTTTGAATCTGTGCGACATTTATAGATATGACTTTTTTTCAACTCTTAATATTATTTATTTGTGCTTACCTTATATTTTTTTCTTATTGACATTGACAGAGATATGTCAATTTTACCTGTATTTTCAAAGAATAAACCTTCAGCTTTGGCAATCATTTCTTGTATATATGTTTTATGTTTCATTAATTCTGTTCTTACTTAGTATAATTTCCTCTTTTACCTTCCTGGTGTCTATTTTGCGGTTCTTTGAAACATTTTCAGTTGAATACTTAATTTATTGATGTTCAACCTTTCTTCTTTTCTAATATGAGTATTTAAAACCATAAATTTCCTTCTAAGAGCCACTTCAACTAGATCTCACAAGTTTGGAGAAGTGTTTTAGTTATCATTAATATCTTAATATTTTCTAATTTCTATGTTTTCATCTTTGAACCTTGGAGCTATTTAGGGGTATTTTTAAAATTCCAAATTTAAAAGTTATTCCACTATCAGTTTGATCTGATTTTCTAACTTAACTACATTGTGATCAGATAATGTGGTTTGTATGACACTAGTCATTTGGCAATTGTTGAGGCTTCCTTTATAGCCTATTATGTGGTCAATTTTTATAAACGTTCTGTGTTTATTTGAAAAAATTGTATTCAGTTGTTGGGTTTAATGATCTTATATTTGTTCATTAGTTCAAGTTTGTTAATTGTTTGGCTAAAATCGCCTTTATCCTTAATGTAGTCTTATTTTGTCTGCAATCTTTATTAATTGCTGGGAAAGGAATGTTAGATTATCTCACTATAGTGGCGGATTATTTTTATTTCCCTTTGGAATTCTGTCAGTTTCTTCTTCCTGTAGCTTGGAGCTCTCTTTTAGAGGTAGTGGTTTGGAACCTAAAAAAAATGGATTCCTACTTAACAATGTCAGTGATACACTTAAAAGATTATATTATATTTGGTTCAAAGTGAATTTAACATTAATTTGCTCCCAAGAAATTATCTTAGCATTTTTATAAGTGACTAAGAATATTGTACGCTGTTATTTTTATTTGGGAATTAAAGTTTTCCTTCTAAATCAAAAGCTAGTGCTTATACATCCTCTAAGGGTCTCTAAGTTTATCATATCATGAAATCCTCATAGCCTCTAGCACAGTGCTGGCTCTTTGATCTGTATCTTTAAAATACCAAAGGCTTCATTAACCATCTACTGACAGAAAGAGATAGTACACATTTCCTTGTTTGGTTATAGTAATGAAACTTTACCTGATTTGCCTCTGATTATTATATTTTGTTTCTCTAGATTTTCAACACATCATTATTTGAACCACCTCCTCCAGGATATGAAAATGTTTCAGATGTTCCACCTTTTAGTGCCTTTTCTCCACAAGGTATGCCAGAGGTAAAAATGCATGCAATGAAACAAAAATAACAAAGAGAACTTCCTTATACATACAAGCAATAATTAAAGAGGTATTAAGAAGGTTTTTGATGTAATCCAAATTCATCGTTTTTTACATTTAAGAAATAGAATCTTAGTAATAAAAAGGAATAAGATAAAATTTACTACACTGAGATGGAGAAATCCAAAATGTACATTTATGGACTTTTGACAAATGCATACACCTGTGTAATTCAAACTCCATCAACATATAGAATACTACTATCACTTCAGAAAGTACTTTTTTTTTTTTTTTTTTTTTTTTTTTTGCTGAACGCGGGCCTTTCACTGTTGTGGCCTCTCCCGTTGCGGAGCACAGGCTCCAGACGCGCAGGCCCAGCGGCCATGGCTCACGGGCTCAGCCGCTCCGCGGCATGTGGGATCCTCCTGGACCGGGGCACGAACCCGTGTCCCCTGCATCGGCAGGCGGACTCTCAACCACTGCGCCACCAGGGAAGTCCCTCAGAAAGTACTTTTAAGCCCCTTGTCAGTCACCTCCACACACTCTCACGGCAATCATTCTTTTGATTTATTTTTTGCCACCTTTGATTAATTTTGCCTATACTAGAAATTCATATAGATAGAATTGATAGCATGTAATCATTTGTGTCTATTTTCTTTCACTAAGCATAGGGTCTGTGAAATTCACATGTTTTGCATTTATCAGTAGATTGTTCCTTTTTACTGCCAAGTAATTTCCATTGTATGAAAGTACTACATATCTTACTACCACTGTATAACTTGGATTAATTTTCAAAGAACTTGAATGAGAATTTGAAATTGTTGCCATTTTCAAGTGAAGAGTATGAATGTCCGTTTTAGAAAATGTTATGTGGTTTACTCAATAAAGCCGTGTGGGGGCTTCCCTGGTGGCGCAGTGGTTGAGAGACCGCCTGCCGATGCAGGGGACACGGGTTCGTGCCCCGGTCCAGGAAGATCCCACATGCCGCGGAGTGGCTGGGCCCGTGGGTCATGGCCGCTGAGCCTGCGCGTCCGGAGCCTGTGCTCCGCAATGGGAGAGGCCACAACAGTGAGAGGCCCGTGTACCGCAAAAAAAAAAAAAAAAAGAATAAAACAGTGTGTATAACTATCATCTGAGATTTCACAGTAAATCCCCAGATTCTAGCATAGTAGTTTGTTTTTTTATAAGAAAGTTAAATTTGAAACAGTTGAATATAATTTATTAATGTCTTTTAAAATGTTATGTCTCCTACCATAATATTTAACATTAAGTAGATTCAGTTTTGGACATACTGAGTTTGAGGTGCCTAGGATATATTCCAAGAAGTTGCTAATAGACAATTGGGCATATTGAAGTATCACTCAATAGGGAGATAAGGGCTTGACTATCATCAGAAACATGCTAAGTAAAAAATTTACATTTAGAATTGAATTTACTTACTTACTTACTTATTTATTTACGGAAAAAAGGAAAAATAGCTCTTATTTTTCTTTAATCTGAAGAAATGACAGAAAACGTGTTTTTATTTTGAGGTGGAGTTTACATGTAACAAAATGCACAGGTCTTGAGTTAATTCAATAAATTTTTTAAATTGCATGTATCTATATCACTCAAAATAAGATATAGGACATTTCTATGACTCCAGAAAGTTCTCTGGTGCCCCTTTCTGGTCAATTTTTACCATATCCCCCTAGAAGCAACCACTTCCTGATATCTGTCATCATTGATTAGTTTGGTTTTGAACTTCATATAAATGGAATCAGATAGTAACTATTCTTTTGTGTGTTGGTGGAATATCAAATAACAGTCAAGCTAAGAAGAAAGAAAAGAGAATTTTATTTGAGTCAAACTGAGGGTTATAACCCAGGGAACAGATTTGCAGAAGCTCTGAGAACTGTTCCATTGGTCAGGAGTTAGAGATGCAATTTTATACATTTCTGAGACAAAGAATTTCTGTGTTATATTGACAGGTTAGCATTCTACATAAAGTTGATCAAAGATGTTTTGGGCAATACAGCTCCCTGTATGGGATGAAAAAGAAATTAAAATAACCTTAAAACTACAACGTTGGTGTCTGAATAAAGCAACCATTTTTCTTAAAGGTTGATTACATCCTCCTGTTTGAGGAGGTCTGGTTAATGTACAATACAGATGCACATTGCACATTGGGAAAGGCCTACCACAAAGCGGGCATACTATTCTTTTCCTTTCTTAGATTGATTTCCCGGTCATAGAAAAATTTATGATTTTCCCTCATCATTTGCCTTGCTGCTCTCACTCAGTACAACAATTAGAGATTATTCATGTTATTGTGTGTGTTAATAGTTTCTTCCCTTTACTTGCTGAGTAGAATTCTACTATGGGACTGTTCTACAAATTGCTTATTCATTCTCCTATTTACAAACAGCTGGACTGTGTCCCATATGGGCTACCTAGATTCAGCTGCTATGAGCAATTTTGTGCAGGTCTTTTTGTGGGCATATGTTTCCATCTTTCTTGGGTAAATACCTAGGAGTGTAATTGTTCTGCCATAGGGCATAATTCTGCATAACATTATTTTTCAAAGAAGTTATTTAAAGTGAATCTCTAATTATACACTCTTACAAGAATGTATGAGAGTTTCAGTTGCTCCACATTTTCACTAACATTTGAAACTGTCTGTCTTTCTAATTGTAACAGTTCTAGTAGATGCAGTTTACGAATGTGTGTGTGTTTTGTTTTTAACACCTTTATTAGAGTATAATTGCTTTACAATGGTGTGTTAGTTTCTGCTTTACAACAAAATGAATCAGTTATATATATACATATGTTCCCATATATCTTCCCTCTTGTGTCTTCCTCCCTCCCACCCTCCGTGTCCCACCCCTCCAGGCGGTCACAAAGCACCGAGCGGATCCCCCTGTGCTATGCGGCTGCTTCCAACTAGCTATCTACCTTAGGTTTGGTAGTGTATATATGTCCATGCCTCTCTCTCGCTTTGTCACAGTTTACCCTTCCCCCTCTCGATATCCTCAAGTCCATTCTCTAGTAGGTCTGTGTCTTTATTCCTGTCTTACCCCTAGGTTCTTCATGACATTTTTTTTTCTTAAATTCCATATATATGTGTTAGCATACAGTATTTGTATTTCTCTTTCTGACTTACTTCACTCTATATGACAGGCTCTAGGTCCATGCACCTCACTACAAATAACTAACTCAGTTTCGTTCCTTTCTATGGCTGAGTAATATTCCATTGTATATATGTGCCACATCTGCTTTATGCATTCATCCTGTTGATGGACACTTTGGTTGCTTCCATGTCCTGGCTATTGTAAATAGAGATGCAATGAACATTTTGGTACATGACTCTTTTTGAATTATGGTTTCCTCAGGGTATATGCCCAGTAGTGGGATTGCTGGGTCGTATGGTAGTTCTATTTGTAGTTTTTTAAGGAACCTCCTTACTGTTCTCCATAGTGGCTGTATCAATTTCCATTCTCACCAACTGTGCAAGAGGGTTCCCTTTTCTCCACACCCTCTCCAGCATTTATTGTTTGTAGATTTTTTGATGATGGCCGTTGTGACCGGTGTGAGATGATATCTCAGTGTAGCTTTGATTTGCATTTCTCTAATGATAAACGATGTTGAGCATTCTTTCATGTGTCTGCTGGCAATCTGTATATCTTCTTTGGAGAAATGTCTATTTAGGTCTTCTGCCCATTTTTGGAGTGGGTTGTTTGTTTTTATAATGTTGAGCTGCATGAGCTGGTTGTAAATTTTGGAGATTAATCCTTTGTCGGTCGCTTCATATGCAACTATTTTCTTCCATTCCTAGAAACCCTATATTTCTAATAACTTGTCTATCAATGCAAACTAATGATTAGATTTTAATTAGAATGTTTCAGGTTTTTACACATTAAGGGTAATGCTTGTTAAGGATGTGTCTATTTGTGTTCTGTACTTTTTTCCTGCTTTTGGTTACATCGGCATTCTTTCTATAATGGTAGATTTTTATCTGCGTCCCCTGTTTTGTTATAACGTGATATGCTTGTACTTTTTTCTCTTATGCTTATGTTTTTACACTTTTTTACACTCCGCTGCGACTCGCGGAGAGGGCAGGCGCGACGGGCTCCTCGCGGCTGCGGGACTGGGGAGACGGGACATCCGGGCGTTCCCGCCCCCTTGGGCTCGCCATCGGGGTCACCGCATGCGCACGCACACGCATACGCGCGGCCCCGCGCCGGATGCAGGCCTGGCGGGACCCTCCCCCGACTCAGAGCGGGGAGGCGCGGCCAGCGGTAGGCAAAGAGCGGCGCTCGGCCCCACCACAGGGCCGGCGCAAGCCCTCCTGCGAAGGCGAGGGGCTGTGCCCCACGTTCTCTGGCAGTGGCCACCGTGACCACTGCACGCTTGAGAAGGGCAGCGGCTGGGGTCCGGTACCCCAAGGCTCCCTCTCGGACAGCTAGAGAAGGCTTTCTCACCGACGGTGAGTCATCCCCCACCCATCGACTCTCCCCTTTGGGCCCACGGAGGCGCTCCACGAGCCGCCAAGTCCACGACTGGGCGGGGGGTGGGCGGGGGGGTCTGCGGTATGGGTAAGAACACGGCCCACAGGAGAGTTCGCGGCCACAACCGGGGGCACAACCTCTCCCTCCCCCAGGCTTGTCCATCGGGCTCCGGAAGGAGGGAGCACGCCCCAGAAGCGCGACAGACCCTCTTCTCACAGGCCCCGGCCCAACACGATTATACGGTTGAATACTTTACAGCACTGAAACAGAGGAGTCCAGCTGCATGCAAAGACGTAAGTGATGAAAAAATACACCAAAAATACACTAAAGGACATAAATACAATTGTGTTTCTTCAAGGTTATATAAAGTTTTCAAAAATGGACAGAGTTTTAATTTTATAATGTTTCCCCAAATTACTATGTGGATAGTTAGGATAAGGTCAGTCCAGGAGGCAGAAGGGGCTGTAATCTGGGCAGAAGAGCACAAGTCAGGCAGCCAGGTGCCTGGCAATGTTGCATTTCTTGACCTGGGTAGGGGTTCCACTTCTGCTTACTCTATAGTTATTTGTTGAAGTGTACATATATGCTTTATAGATTTCTGTGAACACTTTATATTTCATAATTTAAAATATTTTTGAAAGTGCTCTAAAAGATTATGTCACATAGTGGTTCATAGAATCATTTGGTTTAGAATGTGCTGTATGGTAGACTGTTTCCAAAACTCAGAGTATGTTTCAAATTTTTTTATTCTAATATTGTTTATTAATGCCTTCTCCTGTTTATTTATTATTTACAATATTATATTTAGTAATACCTAAACTTTTGGGCAGTTTTAGATTTACAGAGCATTGAGCACGTGGATCAGGGAGTATTGACCCGACCCCACTCCCATGTCCCCCTATTAGTAACGTCTTAATTCCCATGGTATATTGATGACAATTAATGAACCAGTGTCAATATGTTATTGTCTACTAAAGGCTATCCTTGGTTCAGATTTCCTCACCTTTTACCCAACTTCCTTTTTATGTTCCAATATCTCATCTAAATTACATTTAGCTTTCATGTCTCCTTAGGTTTCTCTTGGCTGTAACAGATTCTCAGACTTTCCTTGTTTTTGACCAAAAGTTTGTATAGAAACCTGACAGTCGGGGGGAATACTGGTCAGGTATATTGTAGGATGCCCCTTTATTGGAATTTGATGCTTTTCTTATGATTATCTTGGGTTTCTCTGTTTTTTTGGAGGAAGATTACGGAGGGAATTTTGTCACATTTTAATCACATCATATCAAGGACATATACTATCCAAATAATTTATGGCTTTTTTTTTTTTTTTTTGGCCACGCCTCACAGTTTGTGGGATCTTAGTTCCCTGGCCAGGGATCGAACCTGGGCCCTAGGTAGTGAAAGTGCGGAGTGCTAACCATGGACTGCCAGGGAAGTCCCAGTTTATGACTCTTGATGTTGACCTGGTTAAAATGGTGTTTGGCAGGGTCCACCTCTATAAAATGACTACCCCTCCCCGAGTCCCATCACCAGTTGCCACTCTGCACCAGCTTTTCCCAAGCAGGGAGCACTCTCTTCCTGTAGCAGGGAGTACTATATAATTTATTAACCTGTTGTTTCTTTATTTTATTTTTTAAGTAACAGACTTCTATTTTATTAATCATTTATACTTTTGTATATGGTTGTTTTCCCTTTTGTTTTTTGAATTGTATCATTTTTATCTTTTTTTTCTTTCAAATAATTCTGAGGTATTTTGGTTTAGTTTTTACTAACTACTTGCAGACAACATAAAAATCAATAGATTTTTAGCTATTATATGGATATTGTTGTAGATGTTATGTGGATATTGATTTTTAAATAAATATGGTGGTGGTCCCTTTTTTCGTTATTGACTTTCAATTTTATTTCATGATTGAAATAAAAGATTGATCAAGAGGGTACTCGATACATAGATTCTGTGGAATTTTTATTGAGATTTATTATGTGGTCTTAACAGTGGTAAATTTTTGTAAATGTTTTATATGTGTTGAAAAGCATTTTGCTATGTGGTTGCTGCAGGAAATATAATCAAAGTTGTTAACTTCATTGTTTATACTTTTGTAACATTATTAATTTTCTTCTGTCCTCATGTATCAGTTTCTGGAAGAACGGTGTTTGAAAAAAAAACCTCACACCATGATTGCAGATATGTCAGTTTTACCTTATAATTCTCAGTCTTTGTGTTCTGTGTCTCAGTGCTATGTGTCTAGGGGCATAAAGTGCATCATTGTAATCTTTCCCATGACTTTTTCTTTTTCATAACTATAAGCTGCCCTACTTTTACCTTATAAATGCATTCGATATTAATTGCTGCTAGACCAGGTTTCTTTTGTTTAATAATTGCTTGGTTTGACTTTCCCACTCCCTTTATTTGCAACCTCTTAGTTCGCTGTAAGACTGGTTTAAAAACTCAAAGTGGCGCAGACAAAGTGGGCTGACCAACGAGAGCAATTACCGTTGACTGGTGCTGATCAGATTATACCTTTGCCCAGGTAGCAAGCCAGAGCCGTCAGGACATGGGTCTGCATTTGGAGGCCAGCTGCCCAGAGAACACTGTCTCTCTCTCTGGGTCCTTGAATATCTCCAACTGGAATCAGGATTTTGTTGGTAGAAGGTAGGTCACTTTATTTCTGTAATTTGTGCTTATGAGCAAAAGAGTTATTTTCCTACCAGAAGTTTTAAAAAGTGACACTGTTTATGCATGTAGAGAGAGAGCGAGAGAGAGGGTACTATACATTGGGATATCCTTTCCTTGAGTTTTTACTTTTAAACTATTTTCCCACTTGTGAAGTTAATTTTTTTCTTAATATTTTCTTGGTAAGAATCACAAAAATTTTCAGGAAAAAGCACCTCATTTAGTGCACTGCGATGTAATGGGAATGAGAGGGTTTCTAGAACTGGGTCAGGAGTGTGTCAATTGGAAGGGACTTGAAAAATATGTGGGATCAAATTAGAGATTTTGATTGGATATGAGGGTATTAGATTTGGGGTGGTACTGATTGAATTGAAATTGGTGTGGGACATATATAGCCAGACTTTGAGCACAGCCTGTTTCTTTCAGAGGCTGAATCCTTCAAGGAAACTATTTTCTGGGTCCTGTGTATCATCATTTGGGATTAAGATTTTAGACTGGCAGAAGGCAGGCACTTTTTTGGCCTTTTTTTTTTTTTCCTTTAAAGCATAAAGATGAAAAGGATGACATTTTATGCCAGAAAGCAACTTTTTTCCCCTGGTAAAATTCACATTTATTTATGCATTTAAAGTATAAGCATTGCATGCATATCATTTTTAGATTTCTTCATTGGGGCCATGTATTTCTGTTATTAAAGGGATTAAAACCTTTTTACTCTTTCACTTCATAATTGATTGTTAACTGGTGTATGGGATCTATAGATTTTGTTTGCTAATCAGTGTCTAGAAACTTGATTGAACCCTATATATCTTTTTTTTTTTAACATCTTTCTTGGAGTATAATTGCTTTAGAATGGTATGTTAGTTTCTGCTTTATGACAAAGTGAATCAGTTATACATATGTGCCCATGTCTATTCCCTCTTGCAACTGCCTCCCTCCCACCCTCCCTATCCTGCCCCTCTAGATGGTCACAAAGCACTGAGCGGATCTCCCTGTGCTACGTGGCTGCTGCTCACTAGCTATCTATTTTACGTTTGGTAGCGTATGTATGTCCGTGCCACTCTCTGTATTTGTCCCAGGTTACCCTTCCCCCTCCCATATCCTCAAGTCCATTCTCTAGTAGGTCTGCATCTTTATTCCCATCTTGCCCCTAGGTTCTTCATGACAATTTTTTTTTTTTTTAGATTCCATATATATGTGTTAGCATACAGTATTTGTATTTCTCTTTCTGACTTACTTCACTCTATATGACAGGCTCTAGGTCCATGCACCTCACTACATATAACTAACTCAGTTTCGTTCCTTTCTATGCCTGAGTAATATTCCATTGTATATATGTGCCACATCTGCTTTATGCATTCATCCTGTTGATGGACACTTTGGTTGCTTCCATGTCCTGGCTATTGTAAATAGAGATGCAATGAACATTTTGGTACATGACTCTTTTTGAATTATGGTTTCCTCAGGGTATATGCCCAGTAGTGGGATTGCTGGGTCGTATGGTAGTTCTATTTGTAGTTTTTTAAGGAACATCCTTACTGTTCTCCATAGTGGCTGTATCAATTTCCATTCTCACCAACTGTGCAAGAGGGTTCCCTTTTCTCCACACCCTCTCCAGCATTTATTGTTTGTAGATTTTTTGATGATGGCCGTTGTGACCGGTGTGAGATGATATCTCAGTGTAGCTTTGATTTGCATTTCTCTAATGATAAACGATGTTGAGCATTCTTTCATGTGTCTGCTGGCAATCTGTATATCTTCTTTGGAGAAATGTCCATTTAGGTCTCCATTTAGAAATGTCCATTAGGCCCATTTTTGGAGTGGGTTGTTTTTATAATGTTGAGCTGCATGAGCTGCTTGCAAATTTTGGAGATTAATCCTTTGTCGGTCGCTTCATTTGCAAATATTTTCTCCCATTCTGAGTGAACCCTATATTTCTAATAATTTGTCTATCAATGCAAATTAATGATTAGATTTTAATGAGAATGTTTCAGGTATTTACACATTAAGGATAATGCTTGTTAAGGATGTGTATATTTGTATTCTGTGCTTTTTTCCTGCTTTTGTTTACATAGGCATTCTTTCTATAATGGTAGATTTTTATCTGCGTTCCCTGTTTTATTATAACGTGATATGCTTGTACTTTTCTCTCTTTTCTCTTATGCTTATGTTTTTACACTTTTCATGGTCTACAAATTGCATTTTGGTTTCAGTCATCATTTCTATTGGGTGTTATGTTTTGTTTTGTAATTGTTTCAGCTTATTTCATTGTTTTCCTTTCCCTAATTTATCTTTTGGGTTAAGCCATCCAATTTCTTGAGTTGAGTGCTTAACTCCTTTCTTTTCCAGCTTCCTTAATGTCCTTACTGTTGAGTTAAGTTTTAATTCCTCTTTTTCTGTCTTATGATTTGTCCTAATTCTTTATTTTTAAATTTCAGCTTTATTGCTGTATAATTGACTTTTAAAATTGTAAAATATTTGGTCAACTTTGTGGTGATTTGATATACATTGTGAAAGGATTCCCCCCATCTAGTTAATTAACACATTTCCTTCATATATTTACTTTTTTTGGTAAGAACATTTACATCCTACTCTTCTGGAAAATTTCAAGTATACATCACATTGTTATCAACTATAGTCACCGTGGTTAACATTAGCTCCTGAGACTTTATTCACTGTGTACCCTTTTACCCTCCCTTCCCTGCCCTCCCCCACAACCACTTTTCTACTCTGGTTCTGTAAGTTTTACTCTTTTTTTTTTTTTTTTTTAACATTCCACATATAAGTGATACCATGCCATATTTGTTTTTCTCTGTCTTACTTTACTGGACATAATACCCTCCAGGACCATCCATATTGTTGCAAATGACAAAATTTCATTCTTTTTATAGCTGAGTAGTATTCCATTGTATCTATGTACCACATCTGCTGTATCCATTCAACCATCGCTGGACATGTTGGTTGTTTCCATATCTTATCCATTGTGAATGTGGGAGGGCGGATATCTCCTTGATATTCTGTTTTTATTTCCTTTAGCTATATACCCAGAAGTGAGACTGCAGCATCATATGGTGGTTCTAGTTACAATTTTTGAGGAACCTCCATACTGTTTTCCATAGTATGCACCATAGCTGCACCAGTTTACATGCCTACCAAAAGAGTGTACTTTTTGCCCTTAAATTCAAACTTTGAAATTAAGATTACTATACAGTTTTCTTTTACTTGATGTTAAATCAGTTTGTTCTGTCATCCACTTTTTTTCAATAATTTGTACTTTCTTTAGGTTTGGCTTGGAAACTTCCATGAAGAGACTTTCTGCTACAGTGAGGTGAGAAGCCACCCATGCACTCAAGCGTGGGAATCTGGAGAGGTCTCAGGCACTTATACCCCCAACAGAGGAAACTCACACAGCTGCAGGCTGAGGCAGGACTTAGCTCAGAGAGCCGTCTCCTCTGGGAAATACTGGATTTCCTTTGGCTCCAAAATGCTGACAAGAGTGGAGTCCTTCTGGTGGATTGACAAGCCTGGAGAAGATACCACCTCGTTTGTTTAAAAGTTCAAGTCTGAGTTCCTGCCTTTCAGCTCTATCAAAACTTCTTTAAAAATAAAGGAAGTATAGGGGAGAGGTTACTCCCCAGCATTCTCAGGTATCCAAAGCATACCTAAGAAGCTGGCAGTCCGTTGCTTATTCTGTTGCCGCCACGCAGTCTAAGCACTTTGGGAGCCAGAACCCAAGTTGTAAGATTACGATCGTCCACCCAACCATGGAAGAATTTGAAGATTTCAGCAAATATATTGTTGCCATGGAGTGGCAAGGTGCACACCGGGCTGGCCTAGCCAAGGTAATTCCACCGAAAGGATGGAAAGGCAGACAGATGTACGATGATACCGATGACATCTTAATAGCCGCTCCCCTGCAGCAGGTGACCACTGGGCAGGCAGGTGTGTTTACTCAGCACCACAAAAAGAAGAAAGCCATGACCGTGAGTGAGTATCGCCGCTTAACAAACAGTGAAGGACACCAGACTCCATTCTACTCTAATTTTGAGGATCTGGAGCAAAAATATTGGAAAACACGCCCCTATGATTCACCAGTATACGGTGCGGACGTCAGTGGCTCCTTATTCGATGAAAACACGAAGCGGTGGAACCTTGGACACCTGGGAACCATTCAGGACCTGCTGGAACAGGAGTGCAGAGTGGTCATCGATGGTGTCAACACCCCCTACCTGTACTTCGGCATGTGGAAGACCGCCTTCGCCTGGCACACGGAGGACATGGACCTTTACAGCATCAACTACCTGCACTTCGGGGAGCCCAAGACTTGGTACGTGGTGCCCCCGGAGCATGGCCGGTGCCTGGAAGGCCTGGCCAGGGAGCTTTTCCCGGGCAGCTCGCGGTGCTGTGAGGCCTTCCTGTGGCACAAGGTGGCTCTCTTCTTGCCCAAGGTCCTGAAGGACAACGGCATCCCCTTCGATCGGGTCACTCAGGAGGCTGGAGATTTCATGGTGACGTTTCCCTATGGCTACCGCTCTGGCTTCAACTGCGCGGAAGCCATCAATTTTGCCACCCAGCGCTGGATCGATTATGGCAAAGTGGCCTGGGAATAGGGCTCTGCATGACCTTTGGAAAGATCTTCGTCAGAATAAGGGAGATTTCAGGTGAGCACCCTTAGGATATTAAAAATGGGTGGTTGGGTGGGGACTCTAAAAGGGACCTATAATTACCAGCTGCGAAGGGAGTTGGATGTTAGAATAGTAACATTAAGACCAGAGCTTTGTAAGGTACTGGAATTGTGTGTGTGTGTGTGTGTGTGTGTGTGTGTCTTCTGTTTTCCTGAAGCAATATGGAATGGAGACTTTGTTTTCTTGGAGCAGCACGGAAATAGGAAGGTGGGGAGGCTTTATCTTCCTTTCCAGCCAGGCTTGGAGATGGAACAATAAGATGAATGTGGGCATGAAGGTGAGGAAGATGGGCCGTGTCCCTGGCATGCACTGTAGAGAAGAAAGGAGACTTGGGGAGGTCTGCATTGTCACCAGACTGTGAGGCCACCTTCCCTGGCCCTTCTCCAGAGCTGCAGAAGCTTTCCTTCCTCATCATGGCAGAGAGAGTTGACCTCCAGGGGAAGCTGACTCTGTCCATTATGAAGTTTTGTCCTTGGTATGGGAAATTCCGGAAAGGCTATTACTCTGGATAGTAATAACAATTCTCTATTCAGTTCTCCTTCCCTATCACCTCCCCTGCAGCCTCTTATTTTTCTTTTAATGGTGAAGTAAATAAATGTGATGCTGTTGATGTGGTTTTGTGTTGTCCCTGCAGCCACAAACTCAGTCCATCCATGGACCCACTCTGTATGCGTATGTGCAAAGTTGAATCTGAAGCGTGATGTCTTTCGTAAAGCAAACTTTTCCATAGTCACTGCTTTGAGCTTTCCAGCGGTTACTTAGAGGGGAGAACTGGACTTAGAGTCAGCAGAAATGGCATTCAAACCTGCGCTTTGCTACTGTCTAGTCGTGGGAGCTTCAGCCAAAAAATCATTGATTTTCTCTGAGCCAGAATTACAGTGCGAGAATTTTGTGAAGATACTGGGGATGTAAATGTAACAGGCATGTAAGAGTTGCTCAGTTAATTTGATGTGCATTCAGACACTCTCCTGGCCTCTAGGGCCAGCCCAATGCCTAGGACATCCACTCGAATTCTTTATGTGATGCTTAGTTCTACTGTTGTGTTCCTCACCACAGCCCCAGGCTTACACGTTGACTTTTCTTTTAATTAATAGACTTTATTATTGCAGAGTACTTTGCAACAAAATTAAGTGGAAAATACAGGGGATTCCAACATACTCGGTCCCATGGTTCTCCACCAGCATCCACACCAGAAAGGAACATTTGTTACAGTCGAAGAACCTGCACTGACACCTCATTATCACCCAGAGTCCTTAGTTTAATTTATTCACTCTTGGTGTTGTACAGTCTATGGATTTGACCAATGTATAATGACATGTATCTACACTTATAATACCATACAGAATAGATTCATTGCCTAAAAATCCTCTGTGCTCTGCCTAATCATCCCCCCTCCCCCCCCGACAACCACTGATCATTTTACTGCTTCCATAGTTTTGTCTTTTCCAGATGACTTCTTTCTCGTAGTAATATGCCTTTAAGTTTCCTCCATGTTTAGTGGTTTTATAGCTCATTTCCTTGTATTGGTGAATAATATTCCATTGTGTTTTGTATGACCCTTTATTTATCCACTCACGTGCTGAAGGACATCTTGGTTGCTTCCAATTTTTTCTGCAATTATGAATACAACTACTGTAAACATTTGTGTGCAGGTTTTGGTGTGGCTGTAAGTTTTCAGCTCATCTGAGGAAATAGCCAAGAGTGCGACTGCTGGATTGTGTGGTGAGAGTATATTTAATTTTGTAAGAAACTGCCATTTTTTTATTTTTCTTTATTTTTATTTTTTTTGTGGTATGCGGGCCTCTCACTGCTATGGCCTCTCCCGTTGCGGAGCACAGGCTCCGCACGCGCAGGCTCAGCGGCCATGGCTCACGGACCCAGCCGCTCCGCGGCATGTAGGATCTTCCAGGACCGGGATTCGAACCTGTGTCCCCTGCATCGGCAGGCGGACTCTCAAGCAGTGTGCCACCAGGGAAGCCCTGCTAATTATTTTTACCGGTAGAAAACTGATTTTTTTTTTTTTTTTTTTTTGGCTCATGATCTACCGCATGTTTGCACAAAAGGTCACACATACCCATTTACAAATTCCACTCCTTGTCGTATTTGTCCTTGTTGCAGTGTTACAAAGGAAAGGTAAAGATTTCAGAATCATTCAAGAGCCAGAGGACCCAGCCTTTATTCAGACTCCTACCCCAGCTTGTTTAGTAGTCTTTCAACAAATCAGGTTTCGATGGCTCTCCATTTGCCAGTTTAGGCAAAATGAGCTCTTAGCCACATTGCACCTCTAGAGTTTGCACATAACAAGTTCAGATCAGGGCAAACATAATTTGTGCTAAATAAATATTACCTATTAGCATTATTACTTAGGAGCCCAAAGTTGTGAGATGGACATTAGAACCTGTACTTAAATGTAACTCGTAGAGGTTGGAATTCGGATCTTGGGACTCCTCTAAGATTTGTATAAAGGGTCAGTTATGGATCTGTGTGACTCCCTGGCCACAGTGAATTATTCGTAGAGATTAACCATTACACCAGTTCAGTTTCCGTGTGTATAAGGATTCCTTTCCAGGTATTTGGAAATAACTTTACCATGATATTTATGTCGTTAGATTGTTACCGTATATGGGTCTTGAAGTTGCTTTTTCCCCCAATGTTTGTGTTACCTTTCATCACTTTAAATAGGAAAGCACAAACAGTTGGTAGGAATTGGCTACCGAGGTAAGTGGAATGGACACTGATGTGAGTTGAACAGATCCTGGTGAGGAGCAGCCCTTGCCCATCCCGCTCTGCTCACCAGCCGCTCAAACTGAAATGCCTCCCAAGCTCCTTGTCATTGACCTGCAGTGATTACAGGGTAATAGTGAGACCCTTCTCACGGTTCCTCAGCAAGTGGTGGGTGTTAGGGGGATAAGCAGTTTCAGGGAGGACAGAGGAAGGGCAGAACTG
The DNA here is from genome assembly GCF_937001465.1 of Orcinus orca. NCBI lineage: Eukaryota > Metazoa > Chordata > Mammalia > Artiodactyla > Delphinidae > Orcinus > Orcinus orca. The sequence continues at coordinate 78,313,411 of NC_064566.1, read as the reverse complement.
AGCCCTGTTGGGCATGGGTAACATGTTGGAGGTGCCACTCAATGAAAATGCAACATTTGTGTGGCCGGGTTTCTGGATTTGTCTAGGATCCTGGCATCCAGTATCCTCGTGCCCTAAATGTTCAGGCTCCTCTACCTAAAAAAGAGCTACGTTAAATCCTGTAGACCTCAGAGAGCATCTTTTCTTTGTCCCATCTCTCAGAGAGCCTTTTCTCAAAAACTTCACATGGTGTCTATATATTTCAGTGCCCGTTCACTCACTCTCATTAATTCATTCAGCACATGTTTGCTAAGCACTTACCGTGTACCAGGCACTGTTTGTGGAATTGGGGACACAACAGTGAAAAAGGCAAAGTTTCAGTTCTCCTGTAGCTTATATTCTCATTATAAAGAGAGACATAACAAGTCAAGCAGTCACAAGGCCTAGGAGAAAAAATAAAGCAGAGTAAGGGGTTAGAGAGTGGCAGGACTGCTGTGTTGGAAAGGGTGGCCTCTTGGGAGTGTGGTCTTCGAATGCGTGCTGTGGACAAGGGATCGAGAGCATCACCCTAGGCAGAGGGACAACACATGCAAATACCTGCGGTGGGGGCACCCTTAAGGGGCTCACAGATTAGCAAAGTGGCTGGAGAGCAGGAGAGAGGCGGCGGGAGCTGTGGCGGGGGGAAGGCATAAAATGTCATAACTCAGTGAATGCAAACTCCTCCCACTGTGTGATTGGGGCCATTGGTGTTTTAGGTGACCTGGGGGTGGAGAAATTTGGGGGCCACAGAGTCTTTGAAAGCACGGATAATTCACAGCCATCCCTGGAAATGGCTCTGTCGTTCCTACCAGATGCAAATCCTGAGAGCGGAATGTCTGTATGTTCTCGTTTCCTGCTGTACCAGCTGACATGTCACGTTTCTGACTTGTATTGCATTATGTGGGACTTTAACAGAGCCAGCAGATCACTGACATTCACTAAGTTGACAACAGCCATCTCAGCTATGTATGAGCAGCAGCAAATCAATGCAGTCAGTATTTTGGAATTGTGCTGAGGCCCATATTCACATAATGTGGAGGGCAGTGAAGGCATCTCCTCAGGAGACTTCAGGAGAAATCCTCTGGATAAACAGCTACCAGGTGAGAGATCAGGTGTGAGAGTTGAACGGGCTATAGATTTAGAATTTGAGGCTATGCATGGGAAATCCTTGGCACCAGAGACGGATAATTTTTAGGAAAGAGCTAGGATTAAGAATTTGCAAAGAAAGAGCTCAGGATCCATTCCCTGGGAATGTCAAGGGTCTATTGCATAAATTTCTTTTTCCTGAGAAACTCCGTAGTAACCAGGTGACCTAACCTCAGCTCGCTTGTGGTATATCACCTTGACTGTACTTACACATGACCCTCTAGGACCCTGAGTACTTTATTACCCTATGGTTTAGCTCATGGATTGAACCAGATTAAAACAGTTGATAATTATCTTTCTTGGCTTTCTCTGTTTAGTGAGGACTCAATGAATATTGTCAATTGAGTGAATGACTTGAAACCACCAATAGAAATGAAAAAAAAAGCTAGTATCATAAGAAACACCTAAAATAAATAAATAATTCCTATTACAGCATAATTGCTTTTATGTTAATTGTCTTTTAAAACAAGATATCCAGTTCTAAGCTGGGGTTTGAAATAACTTACAGAACCAGAAAATAAACTCTGTTTCTCTTATTCCAATATGAGACCTTCATTCATTGACTCCACAAATATTAAGCACCCTCACCGTGCCAGGCTAGTCCTACATGCTAAGGAAACATAGTATGACGTTTATGATCTGCTTGGAGACAGACAGGCAGTTAGGCAGTTTCACCACGCCACAGCTTCTTCCCAGCTACAGTAACCATAGCCAGGCTCTCCCCCAAACTGCTGGTTTTAGAGCCTCTGAAGAAAGGCATCTTTTACTGGGAACAGTCAGCCTCAAGTTCAGGGCCAAAGCTTCTTGGGGCTCTCAGAGCTGTTTCAGTCTGTTCTCGGGCTCATGGCAGCTCTCTTGTTTACTTTTCTCAGTCGTACCTGACAAATGGGCACAGGTCACCTTTTGGGAGAATGATGGCTGCTCCAGGCATTCCTTTCTCACCAGGTGTGCAGGGGGATGGGACTGGCTTTGAATGCTCCCAGTGGCTGCTTCACTCTAGGAAGTGAGTGTGGCTTACTGTCAAATCCTCCCTTCCTCCACTCATGACACTGACATTCCTTGGCTCCTTTAGGGAGCTTGGTCGTTTGAATTCCATTTCCTGTGTTCCATTCCGTTTTCCCACGATCTCCCCCCTTGCTATGGACCGAATGTGTCCTCCTAAAATTCATATGTTGACACCTTAATCTCCAGTTAGGGATTTGCAGGTGGGGCCATTGGGAAGTAATTAGATCATGAGGGTGGAGCCCTCATGAATGAGATTAATGCCCTTCTAAAAAGAGAGACGATTATCCTCTTCAGCATGTGAGGATGCAGCAAGAAGGTGGCTGTCTGTAAACCAGGAAGAGAACCCCCACCAAGAACCTGACCATGCTGGCACCCTAGTCTTGGACTTCCTGCCTCCAGAACTGTGAAAAGAAAATGGTGCTCAGTCCCCCCACTGTATGATATCTTGTGATAGCAGCCCAAATGGATAAAGACACCCCCGTAACTGCTTGTCTGCAGTTCACACTGGCTACTCTAGGAGAAAGGTAAAAACAAGTAGGCTAGTGACAGGAAACATGGCTACCATATTATGAGGGTCTACAATGTGCCAAGAGCCCTGACTCCCAATTTGTATACATCGTACACTTTTCTTTCCATAAGCTCAGTCTGTAGAGTCGGGCAGATGGAGATTGGAAGCCCAGCTCTGCCTTTTGCTAGGGTGACTGGCAAGTGATTCAGCACTCCGAGGCCCCTGCTCCTGGGAGAGCCAGCGGGGCCCAGCACACACCCTGTGTCCAAACACAAGGGCTGCGCTCATAAAACCATGGGACCTCGGCAGGCTGCTTCTGGACATGATAATAACAGAACTCACAACAATAGGATGGCTGTGAAGCTCAACTGACTTAATATAAGTAAGAGACTTAGAGTAGTAACTAGCTTGAGGAAAAACAAGCTATTATTTCACATCTAGTTGAAGATTTTTTTTAAAAAGTGTGATTTCAGCACAGTGTTCGACAAGAAGCACACAAAGTCTAGCTATTATCGAAGTTATTATTATTACTTATTTTGTATTACTTTAATAATATTATTCATTACTATTATTATTTTCAGACATAGAGATAACAGACGTGGGGTTGTCCCTGGTAAAGTACTTGGAAGGAGAATGACAAAGGAAAAGACTATAGCTTCTTCTTCCTTTTTATTAACTTTTTATTTTGTTTTGGAGTATAGGTGGTCAACAATGTTGTGTTAGTTTCAGGTGCACAGCAAAGTGATTCAGTTATACATATACATGTATCTATTCTTTTTCAATTTTTTCCCATTTAGGTTGCTAGGTAATATTGAACAGAGTTCCCTGTGCTATGCAGTAGGTCCTTGTTGGTTATCCATTTTAAATATAGCAGTGTGTACACGTTAGTACCAAACTCCCTAACTATCCCTTCCCACCTTCGCCTCCAGTAACCGTAAGTTTGTTCTCTAAGTCTGTGAGTCTGTTTCTGTTTTGTAAATATGTTCATGTGTATCATTTTTTTTAGATTCCACATATAAGCGATATCATACAATACTTGTCTTTGTCTGACTTACTTCGCTCAGTATGACAATCTCTAGGTCCATCCATGTTGCTGCAAATGGCATTATTTCATTCTTTTTAATGGCTGAGTAATATTCCATTCTATATATGGACCACATCTTCTTTATCCATTCCCCTGTCGTTGGACATTTAGGTTGCTTCCATGTCTTGGCTATTGTAAACAGTGTTGCAGTGAATACTGGGGTGCATGTATCCTTTCAGACCATGTTTTTCTCCGGATATATGCCCAGTACTGTGATTGTGGGATCATATGGTTGCTCTATTTATAGGTTTATTTATTTATTTATTTATTTTTTTGCGGTACGCGGGCCTCTCACTGCTGCGGCCTCTCCCGTTGAGGAGCACAGGCTCCGTACATGCAGGCTCAGCGGTCATTGCTCACGGGCCTAGCCACTCCGCGGCATGTGGGATCCTCCCGGACCAGAGCATGAACCCGTGTCCCCTGCATCGGCAGGCAGACTCTCAACCACTGCGCCACCAGGGAAGCCCCCTATTTTTAGTTTTTTAAGGAATGTCCATACTGCTCTCCACAGTGGCTATACCAATTTACTTTGCCACCAACGGTGTAGGAGAGTTCCCTTTTCTCCACACCCTCTCTAGCATTTATTAAGTGTGGATTTTTTGATGATAGCCTTTCTGACTGGTGTGATGTGATATCTCACTGTAGTTTTGATTTTCATTTCTCTGATAATTAGCGATGTTGAACATCTTTTCCTGTGCCTCTTGGCAAAGGCTGTAGCTTCTTATCACTCAAAGCGTGGCCAGGATCCACAGCACGGACATCGCCTTTGACTTTGGTGAAGTTCAGGAGCTCAGATTTCGGCCGCAGACCTACGACTCAGAGTCTGCATGTTAAACTAGATCCCAGGTGAGTCAGGGGCATGTTCAAGGTGGAGAGGCACTGCTCCAGTGCGCTGGACCTCAACCTACTGGAATCACATTTGAAACACACTGATGTCTAGATCCTCCCCCCATCCTCTCACCACCCCAAAATTCCATCTCCATTGGCTGCAGTACAAATGTTAAAACTGCTGTGCAGGCATGCTTGACACCCACCCATCTAACTTTTGGTCCATGGGCAGTTAGGCTGCAGGGGTGGATGGGAGTTTAGTTTCTTCAGCAAGTGCCAGTGAGAGGGTTTGTTTTGTTTTTTTCTCGAAATGCCCAGTGGAAGGATGGAGGGACACGGAGAGAACACATTCTTCTCTCCCGCCCCTGCCATTCCCCGTCTTCATTCCAACTATGGACAGGTGACAAGGCTCTGTGCAGGCTTCTTGGCCAATGTTTCTGTTTCTCTGGTTGCTGTTCACAGTGTCCAGCTCTGCTGGCTGGCAGTCTGTCACTCCTGTGTACCTGGGGCTTGGCTTTCGGTGGTGGGGGTTTGTATTTCCTTGAAATGGGGTTCATGTCCTTCCTTCATTCACTCCTGCCCACTGCTTACAATACCCAGAGCCTGCTGACCTTACCTGTGAGACCCTTGACCCCTGGTAGAAAATTCCCATTGCCACCCGGTTCAGGCCGGTTATCTAAGTGACTGCTGCTGTAAGGAAGGCGGCTCATGCCCCATCGTAAGGCCAAGGACTCTCCTGGGGGCCAGTCTACTATTGTTTTGTGGGAATGAGGGTCATGGGGTTGTCATTTTCTGAATTTTCCAGAGAAGCTAACAACTTGGGATTATATGAAAAAAAAATGTTAATGTTGACAGCTAGTTAAAAAAAAAAAACTTCCAAGTCCTGACATCAAGCCAAATAAAACATTTCCGGAGTTCAGACTTGCCCCCCGTTCTAAAGAGCCCATTTGGATTGCAAAGATTCCACAAGCCATGGGGGCTAATCCAGATGATCTCGCTGGACCTTTGGAGCTGCTAGAAAAGGGGAGACCCCCGGAATCCCCTAAGCCACGTGGCCAAAGGTTTTTAATCCAGTGACTTGTTAGTTTGGTAGCCCCTCTGCTGAAGGCACGTCTTCCTTAGGGCTAAGCATGGCTGTTTCTGACACTCACATCTAAGACCTCTGTGTGTTCTCCTAGGGGGACAGGGGACCTCTCTGCCTGACCTGAGGCCAGATATGGTAGGAGTTGTGCAGGGCAGTTGTATTTCCCTAGGACAGCAGAATGGAACGAAAGAAAGGACGGGTTACACTCTCTAATCTTCTCCCTCCCCTCTTTTCTGCCCTCCCTGAATGACAGACAGCCGCAGCATTTGACAGAGCCCCTTGTTTAACGCTGCCACGTCTCTGCTAGTGACCGAATGTTTCTCCCTCAGTATTGTCTTTATACAAGATGATGTGACCTGTGCTTGTTGGTAATATTACATCTGTAACAGATGCCCTCATTGTTGGGCCCTCGGTCCATGTGGAGCAGATTAATAATGCAAAGACAAAGGCCTCAAATACTCAGTGACTTTAAGAGCAGAATTTGCTGCAAGGGACAGGGGCCTGACACTGTGTTTGGCAAGGTGAGGGGATAGGCCTGTGAGAGAACAGGAATTGAGACCACAGTCTAAACGCCATTGGAATTATAGGCAGAGCTCTTGGGGTAAACGGGCGGGGAGCATAAAGCATCAAGAAGAGGCATCCGCATGTGGAGACAAAGAGTAATGTGGTTAAAATGACAGGTCATCTAGTCACCACTGGTGGACAAAATTAGGAGACAGGGGAACCAGGTAGTAAGTCTAGGGAGACAGTAGATAGTTCAGTGAACATGGCCAATGTCGTGGTTCTTTTTGCTCCTTTCCATTTTTCTCAATAAAGCCTTTTAAGACAGATCAGAGGAGGGTGGTCACATACCAAGTATCTCCTGGATCTTAGCATGGACCACTGAGATTTTCCTTGCCCCTCCCTCATCTTCTTATTGCAAGATAATTTGTGTTTTATCTTTATTTTATTGAAGTATAGTTGGTTTATCTGTACAATGTTGCATTAATTTCTTCTGTACAGAAAGGAGATTCAGCTATATATACATATATATATATATATATATATATATATATATATATATATATATATATACACACATTCTTTTTCCTATTCTTGTCCATTATGTTTTATCCCAGGATATTGAGCATAGTTCCCTGTGCTGTACAGTAAGACCTTGTTGTTGATCCATTCTATACAAAATAGTTCGCATCTGCTAATCCCAAATTCCCAAACTGTTGTGTTTTTCAATATCTGCTGGATGTGTTGTTTTTTTTTCCCCAAATTTTTGTTTAGTTGCCTGAACCTTAGTGAAGTTACTGTTGCACAGCGAGGTGGAGATCGTGTCTCACTGTTTCACCTGCTACACGGGCCCACACACTAGCAGGCATTGTCCTAATGAGCACTTCCTGCCCACAGTGATCCCAGCGCTAGTGCCCCGGAAGGCTACCTGAGACTTGGTCAAGGCCAGTGGATCAAGGGTTTTTCGGCCTCTGGAGGGTTGTGCTGCAAAGGTTCTGTGCTCTCTTGATTTGGAATTGAATTGTCAAGGTGAATCCTGCAGCTAACCTGTTTTTAATCTGAGTTTAATCTTTCTGAAAAGAAAACCAGAGCCCTAAAAATACCTGTCTTGTAAAATCCAGATTTTTGTAATTGCATTTTTTCCCCCTAATGAAAGACTGGCCACCTACCTGCAGTGAAACTATATGGAAGAAACAAACTAGTGTTTGCTCAGTTTTGCTATAGGTTAAGTGCTTCACATTGTTTAGCTCATTTCATTCTCATGTCCAAAATGTGACGTAGGTATTATAATTCCCATTTTACAAATGAGGGACTTAAGGCTCAGCTCAAAAAGCTTGTAAATGGCAGAGCTTAGATTTAAATGAAAGTCTCCTGATAGCCAGACCTCTGCTTTTCCCATTGATCTGCACTTCTGGAGTCCTTTTGCAATTGCCAGATGGTGTTCTATTCAGACTAAGACAGACACATATAGACAGAGATAGGACTGAATGTTTGCCTTAATAGGTTTTGCAGTGTTAAAAATAAAGAGCCTATTTTTAAATTCATAAGTAGTTATAATGGAATAGATACTTAGGCAAATAGATTTCTGAAATAAATGTTTAAATTTCCATATTGAAAATCAAGATGACCTGGTAGAAAGCTGAGATTGTGAGTTCCAGGACAGCTGAGACCATGTTTTATATACTCTGTGTCTCCAGCAATTAGCCCTGAGCCTAGCCCACAGTGGGGAGGAAGGCACTCAGTGTCTGCTGAATGAATAAATAAGTGTCTCCTGTATCCACATCAGTATTTGGAAAAAAAGAGACCATCTGCTTAAGTCAAATGGTCCTCCTTCACCCACTGAACAGACTGTTGTCTTCAACATTACTGCCATAGACCGAGTGTTTGTCTCCCTCCAAAGTTCATGCGTTGAAACTTAAGTGATGGTATTTGGAAGTGGAGCTTTGGGGAGGTGATTATGTCATTAGAGGAGAGCCCTCATGAGAGGGATTAGTGCCTCTAGAAGGAGACCACAGAGAGCTTGCTTGCCCCTTCTGCCATGTGTGTATACAGCAAAAAGACGGCCATCTATGAACCAGGAAGTTGGTTCTCACCAGACACTGACTCTGCTTGCCCCTTGATCTTTGACTTCCCGGCCTCCAGAACAGTGAGAAATAAATGCTTGTTTCTAAGCCACTGTGATATTTTGTTATATCATCCTGAAAGGACCATGAAAATACTAAATAATATTAACAGGGGTTAGGCAAGAGAGCCAAGCCAAGCAGTTTATCCATATCTGGAGAAGGTGGATTTTGGTCATCTTGCTTCATGAGAACCTCCATTTCCTGTTTGTATTCTAAAATGACTCAGGGCCTTGGTGATCTGTGAACAACTAGTGAAAATGAAATACTCCCCTGAGTTTTTTAAAAATGTATATTTACGAAACCTACAGTGGTTTCCAAACTTCAACTGAATTTAATACTATTTGCTTTGAAAACGAATTTCATTTTCCCTCTTGTAAGTTTTTCTGTATAAAATTTTATATACACAAAAGTAACAATAATTTTACTTACCTGTGGTGCAAAGGCAGTTATTGAGCTTTTCTCAGTCTTTCATCATCCTTTGCGTATGTTCACTCACTGTGATCATACCATGCATAAGTTTTTTATTCTACTTTTCTAATTATTCTTTCTATTATAAACATATTGATAGAACTTCATTTTCCTTTGTTCCTGGCAATTAAAAAAAACTTTCATAATACGAAGGCAATATATGTTGAAGTTCAAAACAGAATGTTCTGCTTTCTCCTGTTGACAGTCGAATACATTTTAAAGGGGACACGCAATCAGCAAGAAACAAAAGGCCAGGGAAGCTCCTTTTGATCCCCTGCCGAAATATATAATATTCACTCATGTCTGCGTGTCTGCCATCTGAATAAACTCCTTTTGGGGCCCAGAGTTGAGCTGAATTAATGTTGGTCGGGGAGGCTTAGGAGTTGCTTATAGAACTAGTCTCCAAGGTGCACTAGAGCATCACTGGAAATTTGCTGGTATTTTAAAAATGTGTTTATTGCATCTTCTCTTAGGGATAGCAGGGTCTACAATTGGAAAACAAGACTTTCATTAGTCACTTGGGGAATGGTAGTCCAAGGATCACTATCCTCTTAAGAAGAGCAGTTGGTTAACTTAGGGCTTTGGATTTGTTCCCTGCTGTATGCAGGTTTGGGGTGAGAGCTGGATTTCTGAGCCTCATTGTCAGAGCTCCTACTTCTCTGCTGTGTCTCAGAGTACCAGTCGCTCTAATAAATGATTAGGAAAAGAATGTTGACTTAAAGAGGCATCAAACTTTTACCTGTCCAAGGTATCCACATCTCAGTAGGTCTCAATTATATCACCTTTCTGAGATCTTGGCTAAGATAAAGGGATGGGTACCAGATGCTGCCACCAACTCCAGGCCAAGTATTAAGAGCAGCTTCTCTCTTTCCTGGGAAATGGGTCAGTCATGCTATCATTTGCCATTGCTATCTGGGACATTGGTTTAAAAATGAGCTATATAGTTTGGCTCTGATGAAGTTAGAAGAGCTATATATATTTTATATCTCTATCATCTATTAAATATTCATTTAGTACTGTTTATGTGCTATGTATTTTTCTAAGCTCTTTGTATCCTGAATTTCATCACATCTAAGATGCCACTGATTATAAGCTACATCATTATTTTTCCTACCACTGAGGCAACTAAACTCTGCTATGCTATCGACTGTAAATTGCACCTCAATTTCAGACATGTTAAAATGTGAAAAATGCATGGCTTAGAATTAATGAAACATGGTATATTAATGCATGTTGTCTAGGAGGTAGGTTCTATCACTCTCCTGATTTTGTAGATGAGGAAACTGAGGCATAGAGAGGTTCCACAATATGCCCAGGAGCACACTGCATTTGCACCTAGACAGTCTAACTCCAGGGCCCAGCTCATAACCACTACACTGTTCTCCCTGCAGATAAGGAAAGCCGGAAAAAAAAAGTTTCTGAAAAGTTATTTTAAATATTTCTCTGCATGAGGAGACTCAAAGTTATTCCTGTCTGCAGTTGTCCCCTAACATCTGGATCTATATCCAAAATCTGAGCAATCCGGAAGTGCTCAGGAGTTCTATGGACCATATGTCTATTTTAGTGCAAGCTCATGGGGTGAGTGTGCATGTGGACACATGGCTGCTTCTGTGAGGACTGAGGTTGTCTAGTATTACTTCTAGACATCATCCAAGGTTTAGCTTTGCCAGAGAGAAGACACTTCTCCCCACAGTTTCAGGAGCGCGTGATTCAGCCTCCTGTTGGCTTGGGTATCAACCACCCCTTTTGACTCTGAGGCCTTCTGCTTCTCACTTGAGGGTTGAGCCTGGTGTCCTTTCTTAGGTTTAGTCATGATGAGGAAAATGAATCAGGCATCCTCACCCAAATAGCACCTACTCCTCAGCCTCCTTGCCTCTCCTCATAATGCAAATGTGGTTAATTTCCTCACTACCTGTCAATTTCATACAAGAGTTTGACAATCAACAGAGAGGAGTGACAAAGAATTAGCTTCAGGAACCTAGAAATTTAATCATTATTTTAGTTTAGAAGCCACAGTTTCAACATATCTCATCATTAAGTATGATTTTACACCATTGCTGCTGTTTTTTCAGAGCTACTTCTCCCCAGATTAGCTTCAGCGACCTTTCTCTGCCCTCATAGCACATAGCTCTCTTAAAGAGCACTTCTCACACTGTATCGAAACTTCTTGTCTGTCTGTCTGTCTGTCTTCCCTACCTACTTCAGGTTCTGAGGTACCAAGTTCTGTATCTGTCTTGCCCTGGGCTAGAGGTGACACAGCTTGAAGTCTACGTTACAGAACTCACTGGTGGTGTGAAAGTTCCCCAGCGTTGTCCTTCCCTGTCTCAGGCAGAGCATCAGTTAACTTCTGCTTTCTTTTCTGGTTACCCATGGAGCCCTGCGAGGTGCTGGCCTGAGAGCAGGGACCAAGTCTAAGCTCGTTCCGCCCTGGATACTCGGCATCTAGCCGGTGCTCATGGTAGATGTTTTCAAAACATTTTGAAAATGAATGGACTAGAGCCAAGAGACTCCAAGTGAAATTTCATGGAAGGGTTTTTCTCCCTTGCTTTTATTCATTTATTTAATCCCTGTATTGAATACTTACTGTATAGCAGGCACTATGTATATATATGAGGGGGAAGGTAGCAATTAGATACAGGGGAAATACTGGGATTAATAGACACAATCAGGGAGTTCCCTGGTGGTCCAGTGATTAGGACTCCGTGCTTCCACTGTAGGGGCCTGGGTTCGATCCCTGGTCAGGGAGCTAAGGTCCCAAAAGCTGCAAAAAAAAAAAAAAAAGGCACAATCAGGGCCCTTAACATCACGTAGGACAGGAGGGCAAGGGATGAGTGAGGACATGCTTGTTAGGAAGATGGATGAGTTGAGGACCTAATGTTTGGCTGCATTGTGTTTAAAAAAAAAAAAAAGGAAAAGGTAAATGAAAGAGTTGAAGAGATGGGAATACAAGGTGAGAATTCCAGGCCGAGGGAAGTATTTTATGATGTAAAGTCTCAGGACAAGAGAGAGCACTGTCTGTGGTAGAAACTGCAAGAAGTTGAATAGTACTGCTCAGAGCAAAGACAGCCAGGTGGCACAGGCCAGAGGTGAGGCCCAAGAGGAAGGGATCAGATCTCAGTGGTGTTGGGGGTCAGGGAGGTAGCAGGGTTTCATCCTAAGGCACATGGAGAGCGATTGACGGGCTGTAAGAGTAGGATGATGTCATCAGATTTATTTTAGGAAGTCACTCCAGCTGCAGAATGGATTGACGGGGATGAAGGGATTCAAAACTGGGTATGAGAGAAGAGGTGGTGAGGACTGCAGGGCTGGAGAAGGGTCTAGTTTGACTCATGTCTTCAGACAGCTTGGAAAAGAATCAACCAACCCACTGAAATCCAAGTAGAATGTCATTTTATTCCACATCAGCCATTATTCTTCCCCTTCAGGTCTTTGCTGACAGCTATTGACACATGTTGGATTGGCATGGGTGTGAGTGCAGAGGCCTAAGAGGATCTAGTTAGAAACCTCGTCCCCAGGAGAAGAGAGTCAGTGGCAAAGAAAAGGGACCAGAGGTGATCAAATGGAGACAGTGAATTATGGCTCATAAAGATGCTGGGAAAGACAGGCTTCCCCTAGAATGAGCTGTCAGTAAAAACTTTAATTAGATCAAGGTACTCCCATGACGTACTGTGTTCTAGAATCTTGGGGTGAGGACATTTGTAATTTGCAAAAGTAAACTCAATATCATCATATAACTTCCCTTTGGAAAGCAGGCAAACAAAAAGAAGCTTTCTTGTTTGTACTATAAAGTAAAAGGAACTAAAGTAGACAAAATCAGCCTGGCTGTGGGATGTGCAAATGTTCTGTGTTATGTGCGTGTTGGTCACTGACAGGGGTCTGGGGAAAAAGTAGAATTTGCCGAAGCGGGTTGGGGAGTAGTGGCAGAGATAGTTAGGCTTATCAAAGGGGGGAGCAGGGATCAAGAAAGTTTGAAAAACAGTGAATTAAAGTCATATAAGTGCTTTAGTCATAAAAACTGAGAATTTATTTATATATTCTGCATTTTTTCAAATACAACATAATTATCAAATTTGACATCCATCACTCCAGACTCTGTGGTAGCCAATGGGACCCAGAGACTAAGAAGGGACCACGCTGTCCCCCAAAGTACATGATCTAGTAGAGAAGACAGAGGAACGATTAATACCCTTACATGACAAGTAGCATAATAGAGCATGTATAAAGAACATGAGAAAGAGAGGGATTGATTTCTAGTTGTTTGTGTTTAGAGTTGACAACATGAATCGACATTGGGGAGCATGTATAATCCTAGATAGTAATATAAATATTAAAAAATCCCATGAAAACCCTAATCCTCACAGCCTCGCATGGAGGACATGGCAGAGGTGTACAAGGATAAGGATGACCTGGCTGAGGGACAAGTACCACATGACCAGGGTCATCAACTCGAGATCAAAGGGGACTCCAAGTCAGGTTGTTACTGTGACATCACAGTGTATGTGTCTTTTTTTGTTTTTTTAATTAAGAAATAAATTTAGGTTTCATTTCAGAGGCCAAACATAGTCAACCTTTTCAGGTATTGAAGCCTCCAAGGAATTGGTTCTTAAGCTCCAAAATGTGCTCTTCTGACAATTTCTCTCCTATTTTATAGGCTCACCGCATGGATTTGCTGTGACTTAGAGGAAAGGCCAGGCTTAGGAAACAGACGGACCTGGCTCAAATCTGGCTCAGAACTCACTGATTATGCCATCTTGGACAAGCATCTGAACGCTCTGGTCCAGTTCCCCACGTGGCACACTGAGGAAATAAGATTATATAAAAAGATGTGAGTGAAGGCACCCTAGTAGGCAATCTGCTTCTGTCTCTACCACCACCGCAGTAAAGGTACCATCTCTCAACTGGATCTTTATAAATGTTTGTCTTCATTTATTCTGGGCCACTCCAGTCTGTCCATTTCTGCACAGAAAACAAATGTGATTGTGTCTCTGACATTGAAAGATCAAAAGCCTCAACATGATTTATATAATGTTTCTTTCCAAACTGCAGGACATGAGCCATTAGTGGGTCATAGAAACAACTTTGTGGGTTACCAGCAGCATGTTTTTTAAAGGGGAACAAAATAGAACACAGCAGAAATACTAGATTGCAATGACAATTTTAAGCATAAGGATTGTTACATGAAGCTTGTTTTCACAGTATGGGTCCGGGTTTTAGTATTTTCTGAGAGAAGAAATAAGTGCACCTGTGAAATAAAAATAGAACGATGGTGGGGGGCAGATAAGGAAGCTATGTACACTTGATAAAGTTATGGGGACAGAAATGAGCTGTTGAATATTAAAAGTTTGATAGGAGAAATGAAAAAGACAATAGAAGTAGGTTTACAAGATAAGGATGAGAGAAAATTTCAGAAGATAAAGCATAGTGGTAAGGGGATAGAAGATTGGAAGAAGAAAAGACACAAGAATTGGAGGTCCAGTCCATGAGGTCTGATATCCAAATACAGGAGAAAATGTACAGAGGGAAAAACTAGAGGAAGTTGTCAAAGAAGGAACTAAAAAGTTTTCATAAAACTAAAGAACAAGAATTTTGAGACGGAAGAAATTTAAGAGCACTGGGACAAAGAAAAGCTCCTATAAACTAATAGAGAGGAAGACAACAAACTAGGACTAGGAATCATACTTACATCTCCCTTATTCCTCATACCATACACGCAAAACAATAAAAAAAGTTAATAAAACAAACCCAGAAACCCCAGTTAGAAATAAAGGTATAACTAAAATCCAAATTAAAAGTACAACTACCGTAGAAAGAGGAAAAACCCCATAAGATAATATTTCTCTGTCTCTGGATGGGCAAATAACTTTCTAACTTTCTAAACATAAAGGCCATGAAAGGCATTACAAAGGAAAAGACCCACTCAACATTTTAATATATTAAACTGAAATATGTGCCAAAACCATTTAAAATTAAAATTAAATATAAATTGAAGAAATGGCAAACTGGGAAAGAACTATGAACAGATTAAACAAAGGGTTTAACATGTAAAGTATTCACATGAGCAGTTTGTAAAATGTTCATATACTGTGTAAAATATGCGAAATAGTCACATAATATATAAAATGTTGATGTCAGTAGATGAGAAAAAACACTAGAACCATATTAGAGAAAAATGGGCAAAGGATATGAAGCAATACAAATGGCTAGATTCACTGAAGACGAAAACGTCAATCTTAGTTGTAATTTAACAAGTATAAATTAAAAGTTGAGCTACAAAATTTTTTCACCTAAAAATTTTCACCAAAATTTTTTTCACCAAAATTTTTCACAATTATTTTCTTAACGAATTATTTTTCACCACAATTTTTTCACAATTTTTTTTCACCAATTGTTTTTTTCACCAAAATTTTTCACAATTATTTTCTTAACAAAGTATTAAAGATTGTTTTTCAGTGTAAAATTAATGGTGAGGATGTAAAGTGATATGTTTCTGGAAAGGTTTGGCGATACATTATAAGTATTTTTAATGTTTAAATCTTGCAATGCAGTAATTCCATTTCTAGATATCTAATCCAAGGCATTTCATTATTTAATGTTTTACCAAATATAGTGATCTAGGTACTGAAGTATAGGATATTTATAGGGGATTAGTAATACTTGTGGAATAGTAAAAAACAAAATAACTGTCCAATAATAGGGGGAACGTTGAGTCACTTATCTCCATCAAATAGAATTTATTTTGCCATCAAATAATATGGGTATAATTATTTTCAATAAACGGTAAGTAGACTTTCTAACTTGGGAGGAAATTTATTAAACACAGCATTTAGATATTGGCTGTCAGCAGAAACAATGGCTAACGTCTGAGGCATTCTGTCAACAATCCTCATTTGAAATAATAGCTTTGAAATATGCACGGAATGTAAAAGACAAGAAGGCTTTCCTGCTGTCCTGAAATTGTTGAGCAATCTGTACAATAAGCAAACTGGACAATGGCCACAGTGAGAGGATTTATTAAACTGACTTCACTTCTTACCTTCCCCAGTTTAAAACACACACGCAAACGCACACACAAGCGCGCACACACACACACACACACACACACACACACACACACACCAGGAAAGCTTGGAGGAATTATTTTTGCAAGACTCTGAATTTCCAGAAGTCCATCAAGTCTAATCATTCTGCTAAAAATACTTTTCTTCAATTGTCGGAATTGTCAAGTTTCCTTAGATGAAGAATTTCTGTGTTACTGGGGATACCATGCATAAGGGTAAAATGGAAGACTAACTGAAACGAAAGGGTACTTATTCTCAACTAGTACCTGTGGCTCCAATTGAAAGAAACATGGAGGCGGTTTCACAGTAAAAGCAACCATCTGAGACCCATAGAGAAGACATTTGTTTGGAGCACTGAATGATCACCGGAATTGTAATCGGCAAATTCTGAGAAGTTTTGATTTGCACAAAGAGTTACACTTACAAAATCACAGTGTTTCCTTTCGATGCTCAATATCTGAAGACTAATGTGTATCTAGATTATTTATTTTATATACATGGTAGCCCGGCATCATTCCTCCTAGGATCCTTAGAAATGTAAAAAGGAAATAATTTCGTTTATAAAACAAATACAGGGGACTTCCCTGGCAGTCCAGCGGTTAGTACTCATTGCTTCCACTGCAGGGGGACGAGTTTGATCCCTGGTCAGGGAAATAAGATCACACATGCCACGTGCAAAACCAAAAAATAAGAAAAGCAAAAACTCAACTCAAGGCTTGTTTTCATTGTCTATTAATAATTCAATAAGAAATGAGGGCCTGTTTGTTATTCGTAATCAGCATTTTATTGTTTATTAGAGGAAAGACCCTTAGCATGGTGTTTAAATTTTTGACATAATTTTCCTTCTAAATTGTTTCACTCTTCTCTTTTCACTTCTTTAGAGGAAGTTTTCATATAGAATGAAGAATTTGATTATATTTTTATATAGTTTTAAATAAAATCATTGTAGAAGAATTGTTAAGATTATAAATTAGGGTGAGATGGGCAGATTATCACATGATACAGATGAGCAGTACTTGTAGATCCTCAGGGTCTAGCTTGAGTGGTGACAGCTGTAAGTAGGAGAGGAAGGCAGGTGGATCCTTGGCTCCTTATATAAGGAAGGAGAGCACAGGAAGCCTCCCTGGGGTATACAGATGTCCCTGGGGCCTCACAGTAGACTGTCATGGGATCTCCTGACATCAGCGGCTCTATGTCTAGGGAGAGGGAGATGTAATAGCCAACGGTAACTAGGATACTGTATTACCATCCTTAGAAAAGAAGATTTCTAAAGGAAGAAGTTAATTTCAGGATAAAGATGATCATTTTGTACTAAACAAGTTGATTTTCAGGGGCCCAGTGGCCAGTCAAGAAGGAAAAGCAAATCAGAAGCGCAGGAGAAAGTCAGTGCTATTCGAGAAAGCTATGGCACTAAATAATATCTTCAAAGAGAGAGAGAGAGTGTGATACTAAAGAATGCTGTGAACATAAAAAGGAAATTTAAGGGGAAAAATAAAAAGTTGAGAGATGAGAATTGAGCTTTGAAATAAGACTGCATTTGTATAGTAGGAAAAGAAGTGGAACCAAGGAGAAAGAAAAGAACCGAAGAAGACTATCAGTGCCCTGGAGGTCGGAGACATTTTAGGAGGAAGGAGGTGTGCCATGAATCAGTGATGTAGAGAGATAAAGTCTAACCCATGGAGCAGCACTTGGGAGACAATGTGATGATTTACAGAGATGAATTTCAGTGGAGAAGTGGGGTCAGAATCAGAAAACAAGAGAGATGAGGAAATGTTTTTGTCAAGGTGGATTATTTTTGCTTATGTTTTCACATGTTGGGTATTGAAATGAAGGTAAGAGAATGGATGCAGCTTAAATCAGGAAACAGACTGATGACTGATGATTTAACTCTTTACAGAGGTGATAGTGATCATTTAATTGAGCATAGTTTTGGAATGCATGTGAGGTGTCTATTTAAGGAGTTTAAATGGCACGATTAGCTCTGGAGAGGGAGAGTATCTTCTCTTCCCCTGAGACAGGAGAGTAGGAAGAAAGATGGGGTGTAACCAAGAGGAGAGAGACTGCAGTGTGTGCCAAATGATTTTCGTTACTTATTTTTTTAATAAACATTTTTGGAGTGTGCAGTACATGAAGTACCAAGATCCCTTGGAAAATATGATGATGAAAAAGGCCTAGAGAATGCTCTCAAAGTAGTTTTATATGGAAGATAAGTCAAGTACAAAAATAACTGTAGGGATTGAGAACACAAGCTATTAACTTAAATATAAATTTTTCTATACCTCAGTTTCTTCCTCCATAAAATGGTAATAATGATAGTACCACCTATGTTTCAAGCATTCCATTCTCTTTCTAGCTTACATTTCCGTGTGTTTTAATAGAAGTATTTGACCTAATGGAGACATTCAGCCCGTGAATCAAACACACTTCCATTCTCCATCATTGCCCTCATGTTCTCATTTCCTTTTTTACCCAGGATAAATTTACTGGCCCATCATTTTAATCACTCTCTTATCCCTCCATCCAATCCATCAAGACACTTGTTCCTCTCTCCTTGAGATACACATGGCTGGAAAACCCTAACCCTGATGAAACCTTACTATTTGCTTTCTTCCCATCTTCTGAGTCCCCTTCTGCATGGAGGAAAATTCCACAAAGTCATACAATATGAGTTCAGGAAACACATCCAGACCAAGGCACACATAGGCTCTGCATTTCTTCAGCATCTACATGGAGAGGCATCCCATGTTGAGGAGGGCTTTGTTGTCGTGGAGGCCCCTTCCCCATTGCTCTTCCTTCATATAGGGCTTTGATGACAGCCACTTTATTAGGAAAGGGACCTTCAGACTGCTTGGGGAATTAAGCTGCCTAGATATCATGCCAGCCATTTACAGGAGCTGTCTGGGAAAGCCAGCAGCCCTGTACGTTAGGAGGCACCTGGGGACCTTGGGCCCTTTTGGATGCTATAGCCCTCCAGTCATGGAAGGAGTCTAGGCTAGCCTACTGTTTAGGCATCCTAGGATGAAAATATAGGTCATTTTTGAACAATGCTTCTCCTTTATAACAATCTGTCCCCAAGACCCTTGAGTGCTCCTCAGGTGTTTCTGGAATAGGAAGAGAGAGATTATTTGACTTCCACGCAATTTTTAGAGGCTAAGTTAACTGCATTTGTCACACTCCCTCAGGGATGAGCTAGATTGTCAACCACTTCCCCTCCCCACCATTTATTACCAATACATTCTATAGAGACCTCGAGATTGTTTCTTTTATCCTTTGACATTAAAGTTGGAAAAGGAGAAGAGTGCATTGATCCTCCGTTACCTATCTTCTGCATATTCCACGGTGCATGAGGCTCCAGGGCAGAGGTACAAAGAGCTACTACTGCTCACTCAAAGGGCCCCTGCCATCAGTATTCCGGTCTGCAGCAAACATTCGTTTGATGCACTCTTCAAAAGCTACCAGCAGGGGTCACATAGAGCAAGCCCTTCCTTGGTTATATTTTTTGTCCCTGATCCCAGACGCAAAGGATAAAGGTTTTATGTTTAAGCCAAATTGTGGTGACCTCTTTGGAGAGAGGGGTATTAGAGGATTGGGCCCCAGCCCCAGCTTCCTCTTGTCTTGAATGGACCCCAGATAAGTATAGGGACCTCTGGCACCTCTTGCAGACCATAGGAGATGTGGGGAGTTTCTATTACTTGGAACAGTGGCAGGCCAGCTGATCTTTCTCAGCCTTATTGGGGAGACTACAGGGTGAGGAAGGTTCAATGCCTTTGTTCTCTAAAGGCAGTTGAGCTCTTCGCCACGGATTTCTTTAGCATGGTTTTCTTCTCCTCTCCCTGGTACTTGTGCTCACCATATACTAGTGGTGTTTAATGCCCTGACCACTGTGCTACCTCCTCCCATTCTGGCAGCTTTCCCAGGGAAAACCCTCTGTACCTAAAAGGATCCTGAAATTTTTATAACCTTTCGATCTCATATATTTTCTTGCAAGAAATCTTAAAGTAAATATTTCAGGCAAAATACCTGTGTTTTGTGGGCTGATAACATTAAAAATGAGGCCTTTTACTAGACAGTTGGAAGAGCTGATTGCATTCAATTGTGTGGAATAAGGAATGATGGAGTTAGGGTGGGGCTGATTTGAGTAGAATCTGGAAGAGATACATGGGTACTGCCCATCAGTTCAAGTTTCATTTGGAAATCTTTTCTTGAGAGAGTACCTGTTTTCTTGGAAGGAAAATTGTCTCTTCTTTTATCCAAAGCAAGAATATCAGAGGAGACTTCACTGAGAAGTTGATGTTTGGGCTGAGGCTTGAGAGATGCCTGGGTGCAAAGACCATCAGACAAGAGTATACTGGCCTTTTTTGAGACACAGCCAGGAATGTGTTTGGAATGAGAGAGCAAGGAGCAGGGTAGAAAGGGGTGAGATCAAGAGGTGATGGTGGGCCAGATCACTTAGGGACTCTTAGGACATTCAAAGGATTCTAAGAGGGGTGGAATAGGTGTGCTTGAAGTTTGAAGACAGGGGAAACAAAGAATATTTGAACGGTGGAAATGAGGGGGGCTTAACAGGATTAGGAAACAGTATTAAGGGAGCACGTGAAATTGGGTTAATGAGATAGTTTGCTTTGTTTGTTTTTTCTTTTTTTATTTGTACACATATTTTCTGTCCTAAAATTATTACTATTACATATGCTCCATAGAGTTCAAGTTGAACATGGAGTATACATAGTGAAATTTATTTTTGACATTGTTTTCAATATGTTTTTGTTTTCACACACACACACTGTAGTTTATTTTTACAAGAGATAAATAAACTGACAGAAAGCATTGTAAATGGATGAACACAAGAAAAGCAACAATGATTGCAATTACCAAACACGAAACACACTCATACTATGTCATAATAGTGACATTCAGTCCAGTAATCTTCCCCTGTAACAGCTCCTTTACTTTGCAGTGAAAATTGACTTGTATATTTTTTGCCTCTGAGTCCTTGTGGGATTTTTTTTTTTTTAAACAGAAAGTCACAAAAATTATTATCATCCTCATCAGTTCTCTCATTCACATGTAATTAATTTTTTTTTCTTCTTGATATTTTGTAAGGCAGTGTTATGAATTCATCAGTTTGCCATTAGAGTTCTGAAAATGCTCATTCGTTCAGTTCCACAGTATAGTCAGTTACCAAAAACCTGTACTTGTCAAAGTGTTTTCCATGAATTCCTTGAAAATGAAACCCTTTTATAGGAACATTTTTGCAAAAGCATCACAGTACACGCAGTACTCTTTGTAAATGACAAAAGACTTAAAAATGACCACGGTTAAAGATTTGATGAAAGTTCATAGTAATGCGATTGACAAGGAAATTTAGTTATTTCTGAAATATACATTTTAAAGTAATAACTAGTATTATGACTTATAACATTATACCAGAACATATAAGATATTTAGAAGTTTTGTGTAATGTCTGAAACATTTATTTTAATGTATTTCCATACTAATAACCTAAAGAAAGTTTAGTATTAGCTGTTTTCATGTGTTTTTTTATACTGCAGGTTATTAGTCATCAATTTTATGCACATCAGTGTATACATGTCAATCCCAATCGCCCAATTCAGCACACCACCGTCCCCACCCCACTGCAGTTTTCCCCAGTTGGCATCCATACATTTGTTCTCTACATCTGTGTCTGAACTTCTGCCCTGCAAAGCGGTTCATCTGTACCATTTTTCTAGGTTCCTCATACATGTGTTAATATACGATATTTGTTTTTCTCTTTCAAATAACTTCGCTCTGTATGACAATCTCTAGATCCACCCACGTCTCAACAAATCACGCAATTTCGGTCTTTTTTATGGCTCACTAATATTCCATTGTTTATATGTACCATGATTTCTTTATCCATTCGTCTGTCAATGGGCATTTAGGTTACTTCCATGACCTGGTTATTGTAAATAGTGTTGCAATGAACATTGGGGTGCATGGGTCTTTTAGAATTATGGTTTTCTCTGGGTATACGCTCACTCATGAGATTGCTGGATCATATAGTAATTCTATTTTTAGTTTTTTAAGGAACCTCCATACTGTTCTCCATAGTGGCTCTATCAACTTACATTTCTACCAACAGTGCAAGAGGGTTCCCTTTTCTCCACACCCTCTCTAGCATTTGTTGTTTGTAGATTTTCTGATGATGCCTATTCTAACTGGTGTGAGGTGATACCTCATTGTAGTTTTGATTTGCATTTTTCTAATAATTAGTGATGTTGAGAAGCTTTTCATGTTGATGCATGTCTTTTTCCTAACTTTAATGAGAATGTTACTTTTGTTTCACTGTTAAGAATGATCCTTGCTATTTTTTACCTTGAAATTCTTTATCTTACAAAACAAGTTTCTCTTGATGCTTTGCAAGTAAGAATGTAAAATCATGAATGGATTTGGCATTTCATCAAATGCTTTTTTGGTACCTATAAGATGATGGTATTTTTCATTTACTTTGTTAATATTCTGAATTATATCATTAAATTTTCCAATGTTGAATCATCCTTCCTTTCTATTTGGTCATGATGAATTATTCTTTTATTATATTGCTGTATTTCTTTGGATAACATTCCATTTTATGTTTTCATCTATGCTTATAAATAAAGATGGCCTGTAGCTTTATTTTTTTATTTTCCTTTTTCGTTTTGTTATCAGAGGTAAGAATAGCCTCATCTGAGTAGCTTTCCAACTTTTTCTATACTGAGACAATTTGCACAATAAGAGTTAACTGTTTCTTTCAACTTTTCTAGATTCACATATAAAATGATGTGTCTCCTGGACTTTCAGGGGTCATACTTTGAAACAGCTTCTTATACTGGGGTATTATTCAAGCTTTCTGGTGTTTCTTGGATCCATTTTGGATATGTTTCCTCTCCAGAAAATTATTCTTTTCTCTTATCTTTTGAAAATCTTGCTGTCACGTTTCTCCTAAGATTCTCTTTTGAGATCTTAAAAATTCTTTCGTGCACTGTTTCATTCCTAGTGGTTTATTTTCCCCTTCTTTCTTAGGCTCAGTTATGCCCATGTTTTATTGCTATCATTAATTTCTTCCAAGAGTACTTTTGGTCATCAGTGTTTGGTGTTGTATGTGTTTTCTTTCATTAACTTTGTCTTTATTCTTAGTTATTTTTTACCCCTACCCCTTCTTTCTCTTCTTCTATTTTATAGCTTCTTCAATTGAATGTTTAGTTCATATATTTTCAATCACCCTTGCTTTTCCTTTTGGTACGATGAAAGATACCTGTATCCTTTAATGCTTTTCACCCTAAACTATATTGTAAAATGTATTTAAATAATTTAAATAAATTAAAAAAATATTTCACAGAAATTTGTAAATATCATCATAACTTGATGATTTATGACAATGAACCATTCTGATGGCTGTGTAACCAGCACCTGGCTTCAGGATAGAATATTCACATTATTCTAGAGACTTCCTCACACCCCCACTCACAACCTCTCTCTCTCACAAAGGTAACCGCTGGTCTGACTTCTAACATAGATTACATTGCCTCCTTTTTCTCTTTATATAAATGGAAGCAAAGAATAGGTATTCTTTTGAGTCTGGATAATTTTACTCAGTATTCTGTTTATAGAATTATTCTTATATTTTCATGTAGTTCTTGTTTATCTTCATTGCTGTATTGTATTCCATTGTATGAATATACTACAGTGTACTTAACCATTCTAATGTTGACTGGCATTTGAGTTGTTTCCAGTGTTTGGCTACTGAAATAATGTTGTTCTGAACATTCTTGGACTTGACTTTCATTGCACAGACATACGCACATCCTAGGCATGAATCATAGCACACGGGTAAGTTCAATTTTAGTGGATACTGTCCAAATAGTTTTTCAAAGTGAATGTAATGATTTCCATTCTCCTTACTAGAGTACAGGAATTTCCACTGTTCACAACAACACCATTTCTTGTACTGTCAATCTTATGAAATTTTAGCCTTTCTTTGAATATGCAATTATATTCCATGGTGGTGTGTTATTTGTAGTTCCCTAGTAACTATCTCCAAACATTAGTTTGCAACCTGTCTGTATTTTTTTTCTTAGGTTTTGTTTCCAATACTGCCCTGAAGACACTACATTTGGGATACCCACCCAGGGCTGGGTGATTCACTAGACCTCAAGAGGCCAGAGCCAAGTGTCGACCAAGGACATCACAGACTTGCAGGCTCAGCCAGCATCAGTCCTGAGCAAGGCTTCTGCCCAGTGTGGAGTCCCCTGCAGAATCAGCAAGCCTAAGAAATATTATCAACTCATTGCATTAAAGTCTACTGGGGGTTCCTGCTGATATACTCCAACCCATTTTTGAAAAAGTAGTGTTTTCCAGCATCCTCACCTATCCAGAACATAAGTAAAATCTTGAGAGTTTCTTGCTTATTAATGAAAGCTATGAAGTCTGCTGTGAAGTCTAAGTCCAACTGGGCCCAGAACCCAAGTTGTAGCATAATGGTATTTCATCCAACTAAATAAGAGTTTAATGATTTCAATAAATACATTGCTTATATGGAATCCAAGCAGGCCTGGCTAAGATCATTCCACCCCAGGACTGGAAAGCCAGAGAGACCTACGATGACATCGATGACATCTTAATAGCCGCTCCCCTCCAGCCGGTGATTTCTGGGCAGGCAGGTGTGTTTACTCAGCACCACAAAAAGAAGAAAGCCATGACCGTGAGCGAGTATCGCCGCTTAACAAACAGTGAAACACACCAGACTCCATTCTACTCTAATTTTGAGGATCTGGAGCGAAAATATTGGAAAACACGCCCCTATGGTTCACCAGTATATGGTGCGGACGTCAGTGGCTCCTTATTCGATGAAAACACAACGCAATGGAGCCTTGGACACCTGGGAACCATTCAGGACCTGCTGGAACAGGAGTGCGGAGTGGTCATCGAGGGTGTCAACACCCCCTACCTTTACTTCGGCATGTGGAAGACCGCCTTCGCCTGGCACGTGGAGGACATGGAACTTTACAGCATCAACTACCTGCACTTTGGGGAGCCCAAGACTTGGTATGCGGTGCCCCTGGAGCACGGCCGGCGCCTGGAACGCCTGGCCAGGGAGCTTTTCCCGGGCAGCTCGCGGGGCTGTGAGGCCTTCCTGCGGCACAAGGTGGCTCTCATCTCGCCCACGGTCCTCCAGGACAACGGCATCCCCTTCGGTCGGGTCACTCAGGAGGCTGGAGAGTTCATAGTGACGTTTCCCTATGGCTACCACTCTGGCTTCAACCATGGTTTTAACTGCGCAGAAGCCATCAATTTCGCCTACCTGCGCTGAATCGATTATGGCAAAGTGGCATCGCAGTGCAGCTGTGGGGAGGCCCAGGTCGCCTTCTCCATGGACGCCTTCGTGCACATCCTGCAACCGGAGCGCTACGAGCTGTGGAAACGCGGGCAGGACCAGACCGTTGTGGACCACACGCAGCCCACGGAGCCCAGCAGCCAGTTCCTGAACGCCTGGAGGGAGGTCCGCGCACCTGGGGCACCCACGCTCCGCCGGAGGCACTGTCCGTCCCGCAGCGCCTCGCACTGCCGTCCGCCAGTGGCCGCCTGCCATGGGACCCGCTGTCGAGCCCCTGTGGATCCTGCGTCCCCGACCCCCTTGCCGGCCCGGGGTTCTTGCTCTGCTGCCCAGTTCGGGGCTGCGGCTTCCTACAGCTCCGCGGAGCCTAGCCTGACTCCGCCGCTGACCGCAGGTCCATCTGCTGCGGGTCTCCCCCTACCTGGACGATACAGTCCTCGTCGTCGTCCTCGGGAATAGGGGACTCAGGATCCGACTGTCCAGGCCCGGACTAAGACGCGCTTGTCCTTAGACACAACACACCCATCTCTGGACTTCGAAGCTCAGCTCCCGTTTGCCGGCGATCCCTTGATGGACAACCCTGCATTGCTGAGCCCATGGCTGCAGCATCCTTCTAAGCCTTCCGGGTGCTGTTGCGCCCCTGATCTTCAACCCTTGGGTCCTCCATTGGATCCCGAAAATCCGATGCACCCTGGCCCATGCCTGCCATCTCTGGAGGGTATTACATCCAGTGTCCTTGACAGCCTCCCTTTGATTCCTCCCAACGTTCCTGGGACTGTGAGAGTGTTTCCCAGGGATGATGCTGGGAACTGCAGGGCCCCCGTGAACTTCTGTGAGATTTTAAGTTTGGACCACTCTTATGTCTCTAAGAGTCTTGTCCCAGCTGCAGAGACCAGTCTCCCGCACACCCTTGACTGTGATACCCTGGGGCTAAAGCTAGAGGCACCTGCATCTCTTGAGTCCTGCGAGGAATTCCTCACCAATGCATGGTATTCAATCTGTGAGCCCATGACTACTGAAGACTTTGCTAAATGTGACTTTATCTGACCCTCCACCCCAGAAACCACAGAAGCTCCCAGCCAAGCAACAATCTGGGCTGGGCCTGTCCTCAGTGGAGATGCTTTTATCTCCTAGAAATGACACATTTCTCAAGCTGCAGATGCTTTCTACCATGACAACCAGGGCTCCTAGCAGCCTCTGAAGTGGACCTTCCCACGAGGACAGCTGCCATAGAATGTTGTACCTCTCAGGTATTCTCATCCCGCTGCTGAACTTTGATGGTCCTTTGCTTGGATGGTATGGACACTGCTTGCTTCTGATGGCAGGGAATGGCCCAAACGTGGGGTTGCCTGGGCCCCTGGACACCAGCCGTGTACCTTGTTGCTTCATCTTCTGGGCCCTGCAAACTAAGGACACTGCATAGTGGCCATCTTGCACCCCTCCTAAGGCACTGTAGCTGTACAGGCAAAAGAGCCTGCATTTTCCACCACTTCTTTCTCTTCACCACAGACCATAAAAAGCTATAGTAGCAAGTTCACAGTGTGCTTCCAGCCTTATGCATTCCAGTAAGATTTTTTCTTTTAATTGCCCATCTTCGTACAGCCTAAAAATATCGTCTTTTTTTTTTTAAATAAATGTATTTATTTTTGGTTGCATTGGGTCTTTGTTGCTGCGTGTGGGCATTCTATAGTTGTAGCGAGCAGGGGGGCTACTCTTCATTGTGGTGCGTGGGCTTATTGCAGTGGCTTCTCTTGTTGCAGAGCATGAGCTCTAGGCACACAGGTTTCGGTAGTTGTGGCACGTGGGCTTAGTAGTTGTGGTTCGTGGGCTCTAGAGCGCAGGTTCAGTAGTTGTGGTGCATGGGCTTAGTTGCTCCGTGGCATGTGGAATCTTCCCAGACCAGGGATCGAACCCGTGTCCCCTTCACTGGCAGGATTCCCAACCACTGCACCAGCAGGGAAGCCATGGAACGTGCATTTTCAGACGCAGAAGACTGACTGATTGACAACTGTAAAACAAACAGACGCAGAAGGCCCATGCGAGGCAGTGCAACACGACCAAAGCAGGATATTCCTTGTTTTTGATAAAGCAACCCTTTAAAATAGGAACTTTCTGGAGACACTGTGAAATGAATTTTCCTTGTAAAATTATCATCCATCTTTCACACGTTTGATAAATATGTGCAATCTATCTACGATCCCCAGATGTGACGGCTCCGTCAGAAAAAAAATAAATAACGGTACCAGGTGCCATTCCTGGGCCTTGTCCCAAGGCAGCCAGTGGAAGAGTCTATTTTATTCTCTTCTCCCCTCATTAAACAGTAACAGCGGCAGAGAAGGAGAGCATTTGGATTTGAACAAATGGCATCCAATACCTAACATGCGAAGCAACTCTTTCAAGCGTTAGGTCTTGTCTGATCAGGAGGATCAGGAGGGCTTATTTTTCTGAAGACGGTTGGCAGCACGATCCCCTGTCGTTACCATCCCAACGCTTACGAGAATGCGTCATTATCCAGTCAGCAACTGGGGGGGGGGGGTGTGTGCTCTCAGCTGGGTTCTCCATCACCGCCTGGCGGAAGCTGTTATCCACATAGGACACCATCTGCCCCCGCGGCCCGGGCCAGGGTGTCTCTGCGCCCTCGGCCGCCGCCTCTGCCCTGCGTGCTCCGCCTGCCCGCCTCGGCCCAATCAGCCAAACCTCAGCGGCAGGGGGTCGGCGGGGCGAGGGTCGCGCGGCGCCCGGCGGCCGGGAGCTCCTGCTTCCTCCGCCAACTTCGCTCCGCGCGGCCGGGAACGCTCCCTCCGGACCCTGGCTCTACACGCCTCCCCGGCTTCTCTCGGGGACTGCGGCTGTGGCTCCTCCCGGCCCCAGCGGGCCGGAGTTATTTTTAGAGAGTTCGGTGAGAAGGTAGGATGCGGGGGTGGGGGGCACCAGCCTCCCGCTCCTCAGCGCGGAGGATCGCCCCCTCCTCCCGGGACTCGCGGCGCCGCCCGGTGCCCCAGGGAAGCACTCGGGCACCGCGGCTGCCGTCTGAGGACGGGCTCAGGTCCGGGCGCCGCGAAGTCGGGTCGCCTCGGCCGCCGTTCCCGCCGCGCCGAGGCTACGTCTACTGCGTTCGGCCAAGCCCTCCAACTGCTGCTGCCTCCTCTCGGGCCGCGCCGCCGCCTACCACAAGCGGCGCGCGCAGAGGCCAGA
This sequence comes from Orcinus orca, assembly GCF_937001465.1. NCBI lineage: Eukaryota > Metazoa > Chordata > Mammalia > Artiodactyla > Delphinidae > Orcinus > Orcinus orca. Next base: position 78,285,041 of record NC_064566.1, on the reverse strand, counting down.
GCACCGCCCCGTTGCGCCCTCGGCCCGCTGTTTCTCGGCAACTTTGTTCCCGGGCTGCAGGCGCGGGAGGGAAGGGGCCGAGGGCAGTCGGGTCCGGACTCCCGGCGGCGGGCGTCGCGCACAGCCCGCCGGAGAGTGTTTGGGAAGCGGCGACTCCCCTCCTCTTCCCCGCCTCTTTCTCCTCCTGCGCCTCTGTGCATCCCCGCCGCTCCTCGGGGAGCACATCAGTGATGTTTTATGATGTTTCAAATACATTAAAATATTGGCTGAATTAAATTATGAATTAAATAAATTAAAATCATATTTTAATTAAATTAAAATATGGCTGAATCACTTTACTGTACACCTGAAACTAACACTGACATTGTAAATCACCTATACTTCAAGTAAAAAATAATAATAATTATTTCACAATACAGTGGCCCATACCAAAAAACATTTGGATCCTTCAGAATTCAGAGAAACATCTTGATGGTCATGTCTACACGTCAAACTTCTCACATTGTTAAACAGCTAGATATTGTGATTGCTTATTTCTTTACTGAAGGAAATCGTCTCTGTGGGAGAAAAGAATATTCCAGTCAAAATCAGTTTTTAAATTCCTATAAAGGTTTCCTAACCAAGAGTCATCCACCTCTCCAACAGTTTTCCTTCTGCATATAAGAAAATCAGTTTTGTTGTGGTGTTAGTTTCTTCCAAATAGCTTGCACATCTGGAGTTTCATTCATTCATTTCATTCATTTATAGCTCCAGGCGGTGTGTCCTAATTGGTCTGAAAAATCAATCAGTAATAGTACCAGCCAGTGATTGACTTAAAAGAGCATAGTTAATTAAACTTTTCTACTTTCATTATTTCATTTAAGTGTCACAACCATTCTATCAGGATTTCTTGTTCAAAATTACCCTGCTGGTAAATGTGGGAGCCAGAAATCACACTTTTGACCAAATTAAAATCCACAAGTCATAAGTTTCCAAGATGAGACAAAATGCAAGCAACATGTTCTCTAAGTAACTATGATAATTGAGTCAACAAGCATTTTCTGGTAAATTTACAGTTCAAGGAACAATCTATCAGCTTGGGGATGTAATGGCTAATAAAACAGCATCCTTATAAGAGATAATAAAAAATTTTAAAAAAACACGATTGTAAAAACGAAGAAATGTACACAATGCCACTTCGTCTGTCCCTCACCCATGATCTAGAAACTGCCTTTATTGCAACTCACTGATTAAAATGCATGAAAATGTGCATATACAAGACACAGTCACAAACTGAATATTCTCCTTTGATATCCTTTATCTCAAACAGAAATCACCATTAAAACTCAATTTCTGAATATATGAGTTAATAGGATTAATCTTTATAAAAGTGGGTCAGATTTCAGTCTTCTTATATGAGTATAGTAAGTTTTAAAATTTGTCATCCTACCTTTATTATTGACATCCTTGTATTTAAAAACAAAAAGTTAAGGAGAAGGGATTATTCTAAGTTCTTTGGAACTATTATCAAGAAGTCCTTCCCACTGTGAAATGATGTAACTCTCATTTAATGAAAATCAACACCAGAAAACAAATAATGCTTTTAAACTTTTATTTTGTAAAAAATATTTATTTGATCTGAATTTCTATACCACATGAATGGTCACTCTAATTTCTGATACTTATGCACAATTACAAATGTCAGTTTTCTGTAGACACCTTCATTATTGCTTGCTCTAAGTCAGAGGTTTCTGAAGAGTCATTTACCAACACTCAAAAACAATTTTTTTCTCAGATAATTTACTGCACTATCTACTTATCTTTTGCCAAATATTCTCTAGCATACACACATATTACCACTTGTAATACATTTATATGAGTAGAACAAGATGCTCCTAACCCATTCGTAGGATCTACACTAAGTAAAAAATTACCCGATCCCTGGAAACTACTTTCTGAGTCCTTATAATCTATATAAACAACCAAGGAATTCATAGATAATAGACCTAAAATCATCAAATTATTCCAAAAATATATAGCAAGACAAGATGGCAAAATAATTCATAAAAATGGTTGAAAGAATGTAGTAATTTTTAAAATTTGACAAATGAGAGCATTCCATAGAAACTACCTCAGTTTGCTGATAAATTAAGATTATTATATTATTGTTTGTTTTGGGAAAGTAGCATGGACTCCTCTTATGTAAACTGTGTATTTACCTAAGGAATATATATATGTAGTCTTATCAATGCCTGCTGGGGAAGTAATAATGTGAAGTCAGCTCAAGATCAAGGCTTCCAAGTTTGGTAATGGAAGCTTTCAGAAGTCACTGTAGTCGGTGAGCTCCAAACACCATCACTCTGTTCTGAAGAAGAATGAATTTGGCTCCTTGAATCTCCTTATATTGAGTCCTTGAAGACCACACCCACTTCTTTCAAGTGAGTACATTTCAGAGGTCTTTGGATGGGTGCTAATATGGGTAATTAGATCTCTTAAAATCAGAGGGAAAGATCTATTTAACACCCTGGCTAATCTTCATAAACACAGCTCCACAAACATCATCTCATCAAGAGATACAGATTTTACAACAAACCCACCCATGAATGCCACCTGTATATCTAAATTTCTGGACATCAAGGACTTTTACAACTTACAAAAAAGCTAGAACACATTATTTCATCAGTTAGTGACTTTAGAAAACCTGTTGGAAAAGTCGGAAATGTTTTACCTGAGGTTTGTTTATATTCTGTATTGGAGGATGCGCTTTATTGATTGATTTATTTTTGTATTTCAGTGTAAGACTTTAACGTAACAGCATTTTTGGCCACCAGAATGTCCCTCACACTCCATATCAAGCCCCCCAAGGCTTCCCAGCGAGAGCAGAACAGGAGATTCTCTGCCTGGCGCTCCTTATGCCAGCTAAGGGGGAACAGTAGAGAAAGGATGAGATGCCCCAGTTCAGCGACCCTCTGGGCCAAGGGAAGGGAAGAGGCGTTGTACTCATGTATGGAGTTTATATCGACTTATGTCTCAGTCCATTTAGTTCTCTGTTTATGCGGGGAGTTATTTGCCACCTTGAGCAAACCTCCATCCTATTTACCACTGGTTCCAAATATTCTTCGTGCAGTCACGGAAAACCAAACTGTGGATTCTGAAGAATCAGCTCAGAGCTTGGCACAGCGTTCTTAGAGCACTGCCTTGGCTATGCAGAAACCCTTGGGTCCAGCAACAGTCGGAGCTGGATGAGAGATGGAGGGAGGGAGCCCCATTTTCCAGGATGTCCCACTTTGTGCATATGCATGATTCCCCTAAGAGGTCACCATTCCTCTGCTTCCTTTGAGGTCTGGGAGTTTCCCTGGGTTTAGCTATTAAGGGATAGGGCAGGAGGTGCCTTTTGGTTCTGGGGCCATAGGACAGGGCCTCAGCAGGAGGAGACCCAGCTGAGCAGGTAACTATTCATGGGGCGGAGTGTGGGCAAAATGGATTGTTACCTTTTGGAAGCAGCAAGTCCCCCAGTTCTCCTGAGCCTCCAACATCACTGCATGGAGTCAGTAAAATGGGCAAGGTGTGGACTATGGGAATTCGGAAGGAAGGGAAGTGAGAGCCTAGTAGTTGTGGGGATGGGGGCAGAGCACTTTTTCTGTCAAGGTCGCTGAACAGAACATTCTTCCGTCTTTTTTTTTTTTTTTAATATGTTTATTCATTTATTTATTTGGCTGTGTCGGGTCTTAGTTGCAGCATGTGAGATCTAGTTCCCTGACCAGGGATCGAACCTGGGGCCCCAGCCTTGGGAGCGTAGAGTCTCGGCCACTGGACCACCAAGGAAGTCCTCCCTTCTTAAATTCAGAGAAAAAAAGCAGTGATGGGTGGAAGAGTTGCCTGTGTCCTGGGCAGTAGAGCATTTCTCTGGTCTTCTCCAGATATACCCAATCCAATCCTACAGGTAGAGGAGTCTGCACATTTTTTTACCTCCTAGAATTTCTCCTATCAGGAACTCCCAAATTCCCACCTGAACCGGGGGCTGCTGAGCTTTTCCTCCCTGGATTGCTTTTCCCCAGGTGAACCATGTCAGCACCATGACAAGGTCCAACAACTATAAATATCAACCAGGCTTCCATGTCTCTATGAAGTTAAATATTTGCCAAAGTGTGAGGATAAGAATATTTATTAGCAGTTTGCTAGCCGTAGTTAGACATTTTAAATATTTGACATGCGGTATGTGGACCTCTATTTGTACTCTTGCTCTGACCCCATAAATATTTTTATTTTTTTTTAAATATTTTGTATTTTAAAAAATCTTGGTAAAGTATGACAGTCAGAGGAACCAGCTGGGGGCGCCCTGTACAAGTCGTCAAGTGGAGCTTTCCTTTGACACCCACCTCTTCCCATTCTAGTGCCTGCTCCCCGTCCAGCTTCTTTGAAAATTGCTTTTGTCCTCTGTAACTACTGATGAAATAAAATTTATATTTTAAGGTAGGACAAGAGAAATTAAACATAAATTTCCCTTTCAGTGTCTGTTTAGGCCTCCTCTCTCCACAATGTGCGGTGTGCATCTGCATTACACATTAACCAGAGCTTCTGATGCTTCTTACTCACCTCTTCATAATTTTAAGTGTGATCATTTAAGATTAGAGTGTAGTGAATTCATAATTGTCAGGAAGTGAAGATCTAAAATTTTGCATATGGTGGTAATAGGATGTGTTCCTAGTACATCTGAACTTATCACTTGATGTGGTTCAGTGCAGGCCACCCCAAAATGTGCCACTTTGACATATTGGTTATACTTAAGAGACAACCAAGAAGGACACTCTGAACCTTCGTTGTCCCCCTGAAAGCAGGAAATAAATCTCCCATACAAAAGGTATCCTCCTGTTAACAGAATGTAAAAAGATATTCTAATCACCAAAGATAGGAAACTGAAAGCTAAGAAGGCTGCATAAACAAACTGTGTTATTTTACTAATTTAATACCCTAAGAGAAAACTTCTTTGTTTTGTCAATTTTTCACAAATGTATTGTTTCTTTGTCTAAAAGGTATAAAAGCTGCCTACTTGGGTCACTTCTCTGAGTCTCATTTTTCTATGAGCTCCCATACATACGAAGTAAATTTGTTTTTCTCCAGTTGATCTGCCATATGTCCATTTAATTATTAGAGCAGCCAAAGAATCTAGAAGAGAAGAAAGAAAAATTTTTCCTCCCCACACACCCATTAACAAGATACGGGATGAATTAACTATGACTTGAGTCTGCTATGCTATGAAGTAATTCCCGGGGCACATAAAGCCTGATCATCACTGAGGTAGAGCAAAGGGAAGAAAAAAACAAATGGTAAGTGCTGATGCCTGATCATTCAAATCTTCCACCTTGAGGTGAGTAGGGGATGTGTGAAGAATTTTAAACCACTGATTCTCAAACTTGCCGGAGCGTTGGAATCATCTGAGGAGTTTTGGAAAACTGCGATGCCTGTGTCCCATCAGAGAAGTTCTGATGTAATGTTCCGGGGCATAGCCTAAAATTGGGGAGTTTTAGAAACTCCCCAGGTGATTCTAACGTGCAATTTTGAGAACCATTGTCCAGATTTAAACCTAAAATGTTCCTCCGTTTCTATATGTACATTCACCATTCCACAGTTTTTGAAATTAGATTACTCAGAACTTGATATATTGATAGATAATATGTTATTGATTAAACAGAGTTCCATATATACCTATATATGGCATGGTCTGGCACAATATTTCTTTGATTATACATCTAATTTCACTTGGCACACATATGCATTATTCTTTTTGAGTTGAAAATGTGGCCCTGTCCTGCCTGTGTTGCCAGATTGGCATTGACAGTAGCGTGTCTATTAAAGCTGTCTAACTTTCATGTACTGGGATCCTGACTCTTTAAAATCAATAATTTTCATGACTCTCAGAGAGAGGGCTAGGTAGCATTGGTGCTTAAATCTTTGTCCTACCACCTGAGAAGCAGATTTTGCTGTCTGAGAGTAGGATACTGGTCACTGTAAACTTTGCTAAATATCCAATTTAACCTTAATTTTTAAAGTGTACTTATGTTGAAATGTGCTGAATAAGAATGAGAATTCTATCAGAATATAAGGCCACTGCTTCTAGGTTTCACCCCATTCCTGCTATGTCCCCTTATTGAATTAAGTAATTTAGTTGACCCCCATTGTCTATTGAAGGCCAAGTATGTGCCCAAGATACCATATGTTTCTCTCCATTTCTCTCATCAAATTGGTGGATGCTTAGATGCTTGGATACTACTAGACTGAAAATACTAAGAAAGTAAGGACAGTATTTTTTTAATTACTATATTCCCACTATCTTACACATGCTTAAAACATAGAATACTATAAAGATGTGGTGAATGAATGGATAAATAAATGAAAGAGCAAATATAAACAATATTTTTCTGGGATTAACAAAGTTTTCCAAAATACAGGTAACATAATAGGACTGAAAATAATAAATCATAATGTCAACAAAATGTAAGAAATAAACTGATTTCCAGATTCATAGGCCGAGGAAATTCTATTATTTTGAGACTTGAAATGACTATACTGTAATTTTATTCTATAGTTTGGATTTTGAGATTTCCTCAGGATGGCAAATATATAATAGTGGAAGATAAATATTCCTAGTGATGGGAAACAGAAAACAAGACTTAGAATGAGACAGTCAGGATTTATTTGTATTGATTTATTTTTATTTTTAAAATTTTTATAGGAGTATAGTTGATTTACAATGTTGTGTTAGTTTCAGGTGTACAGCAAAGTGAATCAGTTATGCATATACATATATCCACTCTTCTTTAGATTCTTTTCCCATATAGGCCATTACAGAGTATTGAGTAGAGTTCCCCGCGTTGCACAGTAGGCCCTTATTAGTTATCTATGTTATATATAGTAGTGTGTATATGTCAATCCCAATCTCCCAATTTATCCCTCCCACCCACTTACCCCCTGGTAACCATAAGTTTGTTTCCTACATCTGTAACTCTATTTCTGTTTTGTAGATAAGTTCATTTGTTCCCTTTTTTTAGATTCCACATATATGCGGTATCACATGATATTTGTCTTTCATGAGACAGGATTTAAATAGGCATATATATAAAATCACTTAGCATGAAGTGATATAAACATCATGCACTGACAAAAGCAAAACAGATTTGCATTTGCAAGAGTAACACACATGATTGAGAATTCACATTTCTAGAAATAGAATGATACATATACCCTGTAAGAAAGAAGAAAAAGAAACTGAATAAAGAAGGAAACAAAGAAAAGAAAGAAACCAAGAAAGAAAAACAAAGAAAATACCTTGGTGTATGGTCATGGGATAAATGATGACTGAAATGTGAAAAAATTGCATAAACTGTAATGTGCTAAATTCCATGAAACTGGGAGTTCACTTCTTTCAGATACTCAGGGCAAGTGAAAATCTCTCCAATGAGTTAGGGGGGAGGCTGATTTGCTCTAACAAAGACTGTGACTCAGAGGCTGTTTTTCTTTTTTCTTTCTTTTTTTTAGCGGGGTCTTCCCTGAGTGGCATGCGGGATCTTAGTACCCTGACCAAGGATGGAACACTGAAGTGGAAGAGGACCGCCAGGGAAGTCCCCAGAGGCTGTTTTTCTTTCACGTGTCCGTTCATATATAACAGGTAATCAAGAGGAAGATTGATATCTTCAATAACTGGCTTTTTTCTAAGTGCACAAAAAAGAGCTTATTGATGCCATCTCTTAGCCATCCTGAGAAAATATCCTGAGCAAGGGGATCTAAGTGTAAGAAAATAATGTACTGTGTTCCAAAGCAGTTGTGTTTCCACCCTATTGGGTCAAGATTAGGCACATGACACACCAAGCTTCAAAACTTATCTGGAAGTGCTGGATGCACATTAAAAGCTCTTGTTGGTTTGGTTTGGTTTGGTTTAGAAGACAAAAATTCAATGACAGGAACAGCAGAAGAAATATACATGAGGTTATGTTCCATGAAAATAAACTGATCTTCAACAAGAACGATGTCATCGTGTTCTGGGTTAGAACCAGGAATGAGTTCTCCAGAAGAGTAAACTCTGCTTTTCACCATCGTCAAGATGTCGAGTGTTTACCTTTTCAGCATCTGGCTCCTAAGGGTCATGGACAAGGAATATCTACTTATCTTTGAATCTCTGAAATAGAAGACTGAGTCAGAATTGATTCTCCAAATTTGGAAATACTTATCAGAAATGTGCCCTTATTCTGTCCATCTATATTACCTAGCTTTCATAGAACACGTTCTCTCTACTCTTCTCCCCTGTTTCATGTAGCCCTTCATTAACTAACAAATTTCTTTATCAGCTTCTTTTGACAAACTGCATCTCTCCAGGTGATCTCAGATTGTGTAATTTTACTTTATTTGCCTTCAACTCATCACTTCTTTCCATTCCCACCTAAAATTCCTGAGTGCTTGCTGTTGACACTCAAATTTCAGTGAGCAACAGTCATTACACCTTGAATTTCATAAGCTTAATTTTGCCCCTTTTCAAAGAAAGTTTTATACCTAATATTCTTCTTATTTAGTTTGCATTTAGTTGTACATACTGGCAGAATTAGCTACTATGGGCCTTTGGACTTGTCTTTGATTGGAAGGTGAGGAAAATGTGTACTGGATACATTTTCTTAGTTATAATATCAAGAATTTCTTATTCTAAAGACATTTCTACATCTTTCAGTTTTGATGACCTTTATTAGAATTAATGTCATCTGGGTCATATTTACAATTGAGTAATGAAATCAAGGTGAGACCACTGGGAACACTGCCAGTTAAACCCATCATGTGAGTCTTCTCATCCCCAGAAGAGGTTATTTATTTATTTAGCTGGTCACTTTCTTTTTCTTTTTTTGTGTCAGAGATTTTTCAAAAGAAGATTCTTCAAAAAAAAAAAATTATTCAGAGAAGATTATCGATGGAAATAAAAAGACTGATACAGAAAATTCAGCATATGTGTAGTTTAAAAAGGGAGATAAACATGTAAAACAGAGAATGTATAAAGTGAGAAGAGAACATGGCCCACGATAAATTCCTGGGAAAGCTATAATTTTAAAGAAACATTAAGGAAAATGAGAGGAATAATGGCAAAATAAAGGAAATAAATGGTACTTTGAAAGCATAGACTGAGTGCTTACCATGTGAGCTCGATTTTACCAGCACCATATAGTTGACCTTTATCACTGCAGCTAAAGATACTAAGAATTAGCGGAGATGACTGCCCAGGTTCTCCTCCTGTCGGCTTTCCTTTGATTCCTTGCTAGTGACTAAGGATTCAAGATTATGTTAAATATAGTTCCTGTTATTAGATAATGAAAAATGCAGAAAATATGATTTTCATCCCCAGCTCAACTCCTGATGTGTGATTTTGGTCAAATTTCCTCATATCTCTTTGATATTTTATTATATTTTTTAAACATTTTATGTCTTAATTTTCTATCTTTTTTATAGGATTTAATTTCTGTCCACCTAAAACATTTGTCTTTTAGAGCATGAAAACGTTCAAACTTTGGGGGAGTCTGAATTGTACAAGCATGCCACTGTTTTAAAGGGAAGGGCTTAAGTTTATTGTTTTCTTACTAGAGAAAATCATAAGGAAGTACCTTTTATTCAAAAGATAGGAAGAAAATCTACAAAACACTGGAAGAAGAGAGACTTGTTGCTATGTGGAAAGGAGATAAGTAGCAATTGTTTCCTTCAATCCCATTTGAGGAAAAGCATCATTCACTCTGTGTTACTTTATCTGCAGCCAGGAGGAATTCTTCCTATGTGAGTTTCTCCCCTCACCGATGGTTCATTTCCAAGATACCTGGGAAACATCCACAACTAACCTGCATTAACATAATCCTTTTAAGTAGAAAAATCACATTTACTGAAAGGAAGCAGGCTGTAAAAATCAAAAAAGGATGATGAAGAAAAATTTGTCTGATTTGTAGAGCCTTGTGCTTGGAAGATCAGCACAGTTTCTAGAGAGTTAGAGTCCAGGGAAGCTTCTCATATGGAGTGAAGGAACCATTGCCTCAGTAAATGTTCAGACTAATCTGACATAATTTCTCAACAATTCTGTAGTAACATTGTTCTTCATTAACCAGGTAAAAACATACCATAGAGTCTATTATTCCCCTCAACATCCTATCCTTGAGCGCAAATCTGTAATTCTGTATATATCAAAAAGTGTGTCTTTTTTTAGGAAATGTGTGGCTGGACTGTATAACTATTTTTTTTTTGTATTTCTCTTCCATATTATTATTTATTTGTTTATATGTTTATATTCTTATAAGCAAGTTTTCCACTATCCTCTGTGTTACTGCCTTACATGCTCTAGATTTTATGCACAACTTTAGGAATCAGTTAGCATATCTATATAAACTATTTTATGGATCTTATTGTCAATGAAAATTCAATTAACAGTCAAGGTAAGGGAAAAAAAGAGCATTTTACTCAAGCCAAACTGAGGAGTATAACCCAGGAGACAGACCCTCAGGGGCTCTGAGAACTATTCCACCTGTTAGAAATGGAAGGAACAGTCACATAACTTTTCAGGACAAAGGGATCATACATCCAAATGACATATTGATATTTTATATAAAGTTCACCAAAGATATACAGTCCAGGTAACTCATACAAAGTTAGCAGCAAGTCGTTATGATCCCTTACAGAGTTGAGAAAGAATGTTCTTCTTCAAGAAGTTACATTGCCAACAGTAGAGGAAAGGGAAGCAAAGGATCTTCATGCTCGAGTGGGCACCCCCATGTTTGAGGAGGTCTAGTTAGTGTGGAATGCAGATGCACACTGCACATGAGGGAGGGAGAGAGGAGGCCCAAACAAACACAGGAAGAGAATTTTATGTTTAAATTTTCTTGTCATACCTAAAAATACAAATATTATTTCATCATTATCAATGTCTCATCTACTTTTTTCCATCAACTAGTGCAGTGGATTCAAATGGGGGTGATTTTTTCTTTCAGAGGGTTATTGTTGATATGTGGAAAAATTTTTGTTTGTCACAATTGGAAGTTACCATTGATATTTCAAGGGTAGAGACCAAGGATTCTGCTAAACATCCTACAAGGCAGACCTACAAGAAAGAAAAAAACAGTCCCAACTGTCAATTGTTCTGATGTTGAAGAAGCCCTGAACTAGAAAATCTTAATATAGATGAATAGTAAGACTTTTAATTAGCCAGTAACAGGAAAGAACAGGCAGGGATAAATGGAAAGCTAAGAATGAAAATAAAATGTTGTCGGTCTAAGATTTATATGGGATTCCCTGAAATCACTCTAGATGATTAAATTCATATCTACTAGCAAACAATATTTTGACTTGGAATTTTGTCACTGTGATTTGAGACTTTCTGCCTTTCAATCTGTAAACATATTTTTAATACTGTGACTAGTACATCTGAATACATTCCTTGATTATTTTGTTGCTTATTTATTAACACTTGTTTTAGGTACTGAGGAGTAGCCATGAACAAGACAGACATCATGCCTACCCTTATGAAGGCTATAGTCAGGGAGCAAGGAACTGAATAAATGCTCCAGGAATTGTAGTTAAAATTCAGGTCAGTGTATGAAAGGGGAAAAAAGGGAGTATATTAAAGGAAGATAAAATGAAGTATAAACTTAGGCTAGTGTAAGGGAGTGGCATTTGAAGACAGACTTGAAGGGTAAATAGGGTGGGGTAGGTGGAGATCCTGAGGTGGGAACGAGGTCAGGTACAGGACCTAGAGGAAGACTAGAAGGACCGGAACAGATCACCACATTCCCCTATTCTTCGTCACTATGGATCAGTTTTAGAAGATTCCACACTACAGAACCATACCATCAGGGAATCATAGATCTAGGGAAAGGAACAGGGTATTATTGAGCATGGCTAATTTTCAGGTAGCTTGGCATCTTGCAGCAGAATTTGGATGTAGTGATGCTCGCTGCCTGCTGATTCCAATGTACTGCATCTTCCTTCTTTGTCCAGAGTCAGGAAACCTGTATCCAATGGAAAACACTTTTTGCACTTATAGATTTTAGAAACAAAGACTCTTTCTCAAAATGAAGGCTTTATAGAGCCTTGAGCATAATAATGTATCGCCCAAAGAATTTCAATTAACTTTATCACCCAGCCATTGGATACAAGTTCCATAAAGGCAGGTATGCTGCAGCATTTTCTTCATAGCTTTGTCACTGCTACCTAAGTCTGTACCTGGCACTCAGTAAAGAGAGGGTTTAATCATCATTATGATCGTAATATCCTTTTTTAAAAGATATTTAATTTACTTATTTTGTTGTGACAGGTCTTAGTTGTGGCTCGCTGGGTCCTTAGTTGTGGCATGCCCACTCTTATTTGGGGCATGCGTGTGGGACCTAGTTCCCTGACCAGGGATCAAAGCTGGGCCCCCTTCATTGGGAGCATGGAGTCTTAACCACTGTGCCACCAGGGAAGTCCTGATTGTAATATCCTTTTAATCTCTTGGCTGTACCATCCTCCAGCTCTCTAAGTGCTCACACAGACCTCACTCACCCAGCATTCCTCAGCAGCCTCTGCAGTGGAACGGTGTCTGTGAGCCCTGTGCTCCTGACTTTGAGAGCAGACCAAACAGAGCAAGCTCTTGTTGGCTTCACAGAAGATCTTCTTTGTCTCCTTATGGGTCCCACACGTATGTTCCTTAGAGTTCAGGAATTGCCCGAGATTTGCTTTTCTGACAATGGACACCAGATTCTTCAGAAGAAAATTGGTTTTGAGGTTTGTCTGCTCTGATCGTTGTCTGCACACTGGGCAACTGGCAGGGTCTTCAGCTTGCTCCCAGAGAAGACAGAGACAGGACCTACAGAAGCTGTGTCCACAGCCTATGGTGAGTGGGTCTAGAAGGTAATTCAGGCACACGAGGCAGGTGAGCTCTTTCTGGAAGGCTTCTGGGATGTCTGAGTCCATTTTTCTAAGGGAGGGAAATCAGGAGTTTATTCCTCTTCCCCCAAGACAAAAGAGGCCCAAGGACCAAGAGGACTTGGTGTCAGCCTGCGACCTCCTGAGTGTGGAGGCCGAGAACCCTCCGGGTGGTGGGATCTGAGTACACACAGCCACTGGTCCTGCTCAGCAAAGGGATGCTGCAGCTGATGGAGTGTAAGTTGCAGGAAGTCCACCCATTGCTGACTCTCTGTGGACAGATAGTTGAGAACTGGCATGGGAATCCTATCCAGAAGGAGTCTCTGTGTGTCTTCTACCTGGTGCTCCAGGTTACCCACTACCTGAGTACCGGGCAGGTAAAGAGCGTGAAGCGGTGCCTGAAGCAGCTGCCGCAGTGCATCCACACCATCTCCATACTGCACATGAGAAGATAGTGCCCAGCAACCACGCCAACCTCTTCCACTGGCTGCCCGAGGAGCACATGTGCTTGCTTGTCTACCTGGTGCCTGTGATGCACTCCATGCAAGCCGGCTACTTAGAGAAAGTGCAGAAGTCCAGAGACAAGGCCCTCATGTAGCTGGAGAAGCTCCAGGTGCTCTACTGCAGCCCCATCCTGTCCTCCTTCCAAGTAATCCTGCTTGAGCACATCATCACGTGCAGGCTCGTGACAGGACATAAGGCCACTGCATGCAGGAGGTGTCCCAGGTCTGTCAGCTGTGCCAGCAACTCCCCTGGCTCTGCTCCAACCACTCAGCATACACTGCCGGGCTTGTACTGTGTCTCTGTCAACTGCATGGACAATGCTAAAGCCCAGTTCACCACAGCTTTGCGGCTCACCAGTCACCAGGAGCTGTGGGCCTTCATGGTGACCAACCTGGTGAGTGTGTATATAAGGGAAGGACGTAGACACCAAGAGGTACTATTCAGTTTGTCGGAGAGGATCAGTGCAGACCACAGCTTCCCTGTCAGCTCGCACTGCCTGCTAACGGCAGCTTTCCAAGTGCTTAGGCTCTTCGTCTTCCAGGGACGCTATGAGGAGGCCAGTCGCACTTTACATCATGTTTGTCTCTGCATATTTCTTGAAGCCTTTCTTTGCTTCTAGGGCATTTTGTACATAGAACAGTTGAAATAAGAACCTCAAAACTTACCGTCTGTCCTGATGTTAAGGTGCGTTTAGTGACCACTCTGTTATCTATATGTAAAGTTAAGGATAAGTTCTTAAGTGTACAGTTAAAAATTCAGTACTTGATATTTAATATTCCACTCTAGCTTTATGGAAGCCAACCCGTGTGTACGTGCATGCATGTGTGTGTGCGGGCTTTGACCCTCCCCTTCACTGCAGCATCTTTCCATTACATAAAGCTGTTGTAAGTACCTTCCTGTGAGTCCAAATTCAGAGCCTCACAGTTTCTCAATCATAAGAACTTAAGACAGCCAGCAAGGGAGGCCCCAGGGAGACATTACAGCTAGTGTCATACAGCTAAGTGTTTACAAAAAACAGATAAATAAAACTCCAAACTTTAAGCACACAGGGGTGTGAGGGGGTAGCAGAAAGATTCCTGTTGGCAGGTAAATTATTGAAAGCTGGTCAGACCCCTCGTGTGCGCCTCCCACTTCGTCCTATCGGCAGTGGGGCCCTCAGGGTCTAAGGTTCTGGGGGCGCAGGTCCAGGGGTGCCAGGTTCCCTCACAGACGCATAGCTGCCTTCCCCTGTTGGGTCCTCACAGCTGCCCGTGGGTGAGGCCAGGGTCCTCCCACTGGGGTAAGCACTCCCAGTTCCAGTTATTGGGAACGCCAGCAGGGAAATCAGAAAGGGCCACTGGACTCAGTGGGTAAATTTGTTGGTTGTATTGTCTTTGTTTCCTTAAAGGGTTTTTAATAAGCATGTTTGGCATACTTTTAATGGGTTTGTAACGTTTTATTTATATATATATATATGTATATATATATATATATTTTGTGTGTGTGTGTGTGTGGTACCCGGGCCTCTCACTGTTGTGGCCATTCCCGTTGTGGAGCACAGGCTCCAGACACACAGGCTCAGCAGCCGTGGCTCACAGGCCCAGCCACTCCACGGCATGTGGGATCTTCCCGGACCGGGGCACGAACCCGAGTCCCCTGCATTGGCAGGCGGACTCTCAAATATTGCGCCACCAGGGAAGCCCACTGTCTTATATTTTTAGCAGCCTGTATCTTCAGCTGGTGCTTTTAATCAAGAGAAAAAAATTTTTGTAAATGCAAAACATTGTTTAAAAGACATAGCCATAGAACATAGCTTCTCGTTTGTGGATCTCTTTTCCTGTATATTCAAAGTAAAATAACTTTCGGGAACCATCAAAAAATAAAATAGGGACCTCCCTGGTGGTCCAGTGGTTAAGAATCCTTCTTCCAACTCAGGGGATGCAGGTTTGATCCTTGGCTGAAATGTTGAACGTATTTGGAAAACCGTGTTGCAAATTATACAATTTGCTTCCTTGCTCAACATGAAATCTGTAAAATTAGTGCCAAAGACATGATTGTTTTTATTTCAAATGTCAGATAATACAGGAAGCTCTTGCTACTAGGATGCAGTAAGTTGTTGTTTTTTTGTTTTTTTCTTTTTCTGCAGTACGCGGGCCTCTCACTGTTGTAGCCTTTCCCATTGCCAAGCACAGGCTCCGGACACGCAGGCTCAGCGGCCATGGCTGATGGGCCCAGCCGCTCTACGGCATGTGGGATCTTCCCGGACCAGGGCACGAACCCGTGTCCCCTTTATCAGCAGGTGGACTCTCAACCACTGCGCCACCAGGGAAGCCCTAGGATCTAGTAAGGTTTATAACGTAAGCTAGATAGTAAATTTAATTAACCAGTATTGAAAAACTTATCATAATATATTCAGAAAGTATATTTAGTGGTGGAATTACAATGGTGAATATACAATTCAGTGTGGGACAGCAACATTTAAATCAAAAACCAATGCTCTATTGTATGATGGTAAAATGGGAACAGACAATGTTCCCTGTCCTACCATCTCATCCTTCGTGGCCTAGGTGATGATCCTAAGTTAAATTAAAATAATATAAAACAGTAATGTAAGACCACCTTGATTGCAATACACACAATCACCCTCACACTTCTAGTATCTACACTAACAGAGCCTCCAACATACAGATGCACTTTTCCAAGATAATTAAAAATCAATTGGGCTCAAGCTCAATGTGTGTAATCTAATCAGTTTTTGACATCCACCTTCAAATCCTGAAACTTTAAACTTTTAGATTCTAGTCCCTAACGTTCATTGCAAAGCTCCTTTCCAATAAGATAATTGTTTTGTCTATTTATTAATTTATTCAGGCAAAGATTTGTTCAGTGCCCCTCATGAGGCACTTCCATTCTTTAGGTCTTTTCCCTTATATTATTGTAAAAGTAAGGGACCTGCAAATTCTGGGTTCTCTAAGAAAAGAAGACTTATCCCCGTCTCCAGGGCCAGTGGAGATTTCTCTGTCAAATCGGTTTTCACCCTGAGGGTGAATTGATGTGTAGGACAGAGTAGATCATGAGGAAGGAGGAGAAAGTTGGGGGCTGACGTGGGTCTGGTTGGTGACCAGGTCTGTCCATGCTGTGTAAGCCCTGGGTTCCTGTACTGGTATCAGGAAGTGGGAAGCACACGCCCACACTTTGGTGAGTTGAGCAAGCTCACAACACAGGTGAACAGCCACGTCACATATTCCAGACAAATGTCTGTAAGGCAAGCTTTTATTGTCAGGAAGATGGAAGACACCAACAAAAGTTTGCATTTGACACTATCTTTATAACAAATAGCAGTAAAAGGAGGTTCCATTACAGTAGAAAGAGCCTAAACACAATGAAGTAACCTTGATTTGCTGCAGCTGAGAAGGGTTCCCTCAGAGAAGGAGTCCTGAGCATCCAGTCCGGGTCCTGACTTAGCCCTCCTCACGTGTGGCCAGTGCAAATGAAAGGCCTGACAGGGAAAGTGAACAGGCCATCCTTGTACCTCCAAAGGAGGGAGCGCCTGGCAACGTCCACAAAACCCATACTCCCACTGTCAAAATCAAGGAACACGCCAACCCTGCCCTGAGGTTTCTCTGTGTACAGAGGAGTGTTCGGGATCGTGGTCCAGAGACGGTAATGATGACCCTCCTTCACACACACAAGGAGAAAGTTGTCCCTGTTGCATTCTTTCAGTATGCCGTCATCCTTCCTTGTCCAGGAATCCTTACAGATGCCTACAGCCCAGTCCCAAGAGCCATCCACATCCACCTGCCAGTACTGTTTGTCAGAGGTGAAGCCCCGGGATCCCCATGCAGCAAAATACTGCGATGTTCTGCCATCCAAAGACACATAGAGGCTGTCACGCTCATACTTCAAACTTCTTGCATCATCAAACAGCCTGATGTGCTGTCTGCTTACTTCATTATGGAATGAAATTGTTACTGTGGAGAGATGAGAGAATACTCCAGTCAAAATCAATGTTAAAAATAAAATTATGTCTATGAGAGAAGAGGGTCCACTTAGGGTCTCACTGGGAGAAAAAAAAAAAAAAACCTTAAGGTTATTAGCAGTGCAGTTCTAACTGGAAACATTGGATTCAAATGTTGCCAGGATATCTGCTGAGGAAACAGATAACTAGTTAGCCTGGAAAACACTTTCTAAAAATTCAGAGATTATACAGGATAGGGAGGTCATGGCTACTTCTGGCTGGGTACTTTTCCTGACATCTAAAAGACTGAACACCAGGCACTGATCACCTCCAAGACCATGACAATATAACTCACCTCCACCTCCACTACCACTGCTCAGGGAAAAGAAAATACATTGTAGAGTAGAGAACTGGTGATCATTCTAGCATCTCAGTTAAGTTAGCAAATGGACACTGCAGAAACAAAGCCTAAGGATGGCTTCTTAAAAGTGGTTTCCTTGTAGGAATTTCCGCCTTTGATATGTGGTTCCAACGTGAGGCCTAGTCTTCCACTTCCTGCTACGTTACCCTCCAGAGTTAGGTTGATCATGAAGCTCTATGTTCATGAAGCTCATCAACCACCGATTTGCTTCCTTGTTGTTCACAAATCCTGGTCTCTGCATCTAATTTTTGTAGCTTATATATATTTTCTGATTATATCAATGGAAAAAAACACATCATACATTCAATTGCCAAGAAACTTTCAAGCAAAAATGCTTTTGACCTCTAAGTAACTGCACTTAGACCCTGAAATTGGAATGTCCTGGATTAATAACCCGTTTTCTAGAATTCAGTGAACAACTGACATTGTATGTGATGCTATTTCTAGGGCTCAAGGAGCCATTTTTGGATCATGTCCTTTTTTTCATTATAAAAATTATTTATCAGATTTATAAGTAATTTATAAGGCCTGAATCACATCTATCCCTGCACCAGCCTGTGTGTATTTTGTAAGGATTTTAATGACCCTGTGACTGCACATGTCTATACATGCCTATTTGCAGGCTGTTCTATACAAGGTGAGAGATGAAGAGGGAAAGATTGTCTGTGGAAACATTATTGAAGGACCTTGCAGGGTGGACACACCGATGGGGTGACACTCACCTCGGAAGCGGTTGAGCCAGTCCATCAGCCCAGTGATGGGTCGTGCACGGAGTTCTGGCAGCAGAGGCTGAGGCATGTGCAGCTGTGCTGACTCGCTCCTGTAAGGAGGAAGATGCGGTTAAACTTTCTGCCGGCCAGGACTTCTTAACCACAGCCTTTAAGAAAAAGTCAGCATCCTTCAGCTCAACTCTCTTATCAAAATTCTTTTCTCCACAATCATGGGATGGGATCATGCCATTCTTAGGAAATTTTTTCTCACTTTAATTCACGACGTGATTTCACCCCCATTTCTCGGAGATACTTGCCTCTCTCACCTAATGCCTGGGAAGTACTAGTCCTTGCACTTCAGTGTGTTTATGATTTTGAAATTTAAATCAGAAAAAAACTGGCCTTTTAGAAACTTCTGCATTGAGCTGTACAGCACATACCTCTCTAAGCCACAGGAGCAAACTTCTGATGCTCAGTTCTGATTCAAACGGAACAGGAAATCATACTCAGCAAAACAGGCACCACACATGCACACACAAGCAATGTAGTATTATCTAGTAAGTTATGTGTTCCCTTTGTTAAATGCAGCTTGATCTCTTTCACAGGGCCCTGGTCAGCATCACAAGATTAGACTTACCATTTCACTTTGTCTCCCAATTCCTGTCAAAAATAAAATTAAAAAGTATAAGATTAGACTTTTTCATAAATAGCCAACCAGGATTTGGTTTGGGGAAAACTTCAGAAGAGATCTAATCACCACCACAATAAAACAGTCTGGAAAATCCGTTTTCCTTTTTCTCCCTAAAGAAAATCCTGGCACGATGTGTTGAAAGAATCTAAATTCTTCATAAATTAACAAACCTGAGGGTGAAAGAGAAAGAGCAAGAGAGAGAGAGAGAGAGTGAGAGAAAGGACAAAGGTTGTGCATTGCTGCAACCCTCAGCTCTCTATAAATTCGTCTTTCCTAGGGCTTGTCCAAAAGGGTAATATGCCCCTCCAAAAAGGCAACTCAAACCTAGGATATCCCAACAGGAGGTGGAAATATATGAGCTTTTGACAAGTTTCTCCCATTGCCCAGCTGGAGATCAAAAAACTGAATGACAATACATAAGTTGTTCCTTTCTGGTTTTGACAGAAGCAAGCTACAAAAGGAGATTTGAGAAGGGAATATTCCTGGGGAGTCTCATAATAACAATTCTGTAAAGCTTGCTCAATCATGGTTTGGATGAGTTGCAATTCATCTATAATATTTCCAACTAGGAGAGACTCCCACCTTAGGATGCAAGAGATGAATAAATATCCCCCTGGTACCATTTAATGGTCATTGAAGGTGTGAGCTTCAGATAAAATATTTTCAGTCCTCAGTTCTTACCTGGAGCAGCTCCACATCTGGTTTATAGGACATTTTCATGAGCTCTTTGTATATTACTTTGAGGTCTGTCTTCTTACCACTCATTTCCTCTTGTCTTTTTCTGATTTGCTTACAAATCTTTTGGCTTTCTTTTATAATACTCCCTAAGTAGTAATTTTCTTCCTCCTGAAGAAATGGAGTTACAATCTGATAAGTTTTCCTAATCATGTCTCCATATCGATACACGTAGAACTGTTGTGAGATGGATTTCAACCGCATTTAGATTGCTCTGATTCATGTTCTCTCCCAAGAAGCTACATCCATCCCAAATTCGTATCTTCTAAGAAATCAATTTATTCCTCTTTCCTTCACTTATTTTTCATTGTTTTTTTTTTTTGTTGTTGTTGTTGTTGTTGTTGTTGTTGTTGTTGTTGTTTGCGGTATGCGGGCCTCTCACTGCTGTGGCCTCTCCCGTTGCGGAGCACAGGCTCCGGACGCGCAGGCTCAGCGGCCATGGCTCACGCGCCCAGCCGCTCCGCGGCATGTGGGATCCTCCCGGACCGGGGCACGAACCCGCGTCTCCTGCATTGGCAGGCGGACTGTCAACCACTGCGCCACCAGGGAAGCCCTTTTCATTGTTTTTAACTACATCAAGAGCCAAAGCCACCCTTTCCTCAAACCACTTTCATCAAATTCATGAGTTCCTGAAACATCTGGAGAAAATCTTTTCATGGATCATTTCTTTCATATGCCTGCTTTCAAAACTGAAAGACCCCATGCAAGCAATTGAAATGTATGGGTGATTCATACATCATATGCAATATCCTCATCTCAATGTTAATAAGTAAATTCGTTTCTCATCTCAATCCTCCCAAACTCCACAGCCTGAGTTTCTCTGTGAGCAGCCATGATCCATTTTACTGTCAGGGTTAGTATCCTCAGGAAAGATCTTCCTAAGAATCTCACCTACTGCCCTCAAACAGGTGCCAATGCCCATAGCCCTTTCTTTCTGCCCTCCTTTTTTCTATAAACAGGTTCTGTCCTCCCTCTAAGGCCACAGCCTCCTTCCCATATTGTTTGGAAGGTCATTCATCCTCATTCCATTGCATATTCCCTCTCAGTATTGATGGATTCACTCTCTCACTCTCCATCTGTCTTTCTCCTTGTTCCTTTTCTCCCTGAGGTTTTTCTTTAACATGTCACATTTTCTCCTACTTGAACTAATATCACTCTCTAGCTAGTGAGCTGTCGCTTTTCACGATGACAGGCACACCCCTTAAATTCCTGTTCATGTCTCCTTTGTATCACCTGGGCTCATGTACTAATCAGACTGAAGTACTTGTGGTTCCCAATGATATGCCCTTTACTTTCTGGAATGTATGACTTACAGAAATCTGTGCCTGAAATAACCCACGGATTTTTAAACACCCACTTGATCTTCAGACGTGGGATTGATCTTAAACATGAGAAATTTTCCCTGGGATCCCGAATCATGGGCGTGGAATCGTCCACATCACTCCATGTGCCTCCACCTTAGCACTTGTGGCACATTCTTCTAGTGGATTTTTGTTGTGGTTACTGATCCATTAGATTCTAAAAAACCCAAGAGGCGGGTTTTGTGGGTTCAAATGGTACATAGACAATGTTTTTAAATGGTGTTCAACCCATTCTCAGAATTTCATGGCACATGAGGATTTCACCTCAAATTATTCAGGGATAAGTTTCTAGCATGTCTGCCTCAACTTGTTTCAAAGAGAAATACATTCCCATACTTACCATCCAAAGGTCAGTTCCTCTGCCATTTTTCTTGAGATTTCTTTCAATTTCTTGGGTCTTTTCCCATAAAGATCTCATTTCGTTTGCCAGCTTCTCCTGTAAAATAATTGAATTTTAACACCAGAAAAGCAAATAGATTGAGGTTTCAGACCCCAGACGATGGAGTGTACCCAGGGATGTCAGGTACAGGACCTAGAGAAAGACTAGAAGGATGGGAACAGATCACCACATTCCCCTATTCTTGCTCGCTATGGATCAGTTTTAGAAGATTCCACACTACAGAACCACACACCATCAGGGAATCTTAGATCTAGGGAAAGGAACAGGGTATTATTGAGCATGGCTAATTTTCAGGTAGCTTGGCATCTTGCATCAGAATTTGGATGTAGTGATGCTCGCTGCCTGCTGATTCCAATGTACTGCATCTTCCTTCTTTGTCCAGAGTCAGGAAACCTGTATCCAATGGAAAAGACTTTTTGCACTTATAGATTTTAGAAACAAAGACTCTTTCTCAAAATGAAGGCTTTATAGAGCCTTGAGCATAATAATGTATCACCCAAAGAATTTCAATTAACTTTATCACCCAGCCATTGGATACAAGTTCCATAAAGGCAGGTATGCTGCAGGATTTTCTTCATAGCTTTGTCACTGCTACCCAGGTCTGTGCCTGGCACTCAGTAAAGAGAGGGTTTAATCATCATTATGATCATAATATCCTTTTTTTAAAAAATATTTAATTTACTTATTTTGTTGTGACAGGTCTTAGTTGTGGCTCGCTGGGTCCTTAGTTGTGGCATGCTCACTCTTATATAGGACATGCGTGTGGGACCTAGTTCCCTGACCAGGGATCAAAGCTGGGCCCCCTTCATTGGGAGCATGGAGTCTTAACCACTGTGCCACCAGGGAAGTCCTGATTGTAATATCCTTTTAATCTCTTAGCTGTACCATCCTCCAGCTCTCTAAGTGCTTGCACAGACATCACTCACCCAGTATTCCTCAGCAGCCTCTTCAGTGGAACGGTGTCTGTGAGCCCTGTGCTCCTGACTTTGAGAGCAGACCAAACAGAGCAAGCTCTTGTTGGCTTCACAGAAGATCTTCTTTGTCTCCTTATGGGTCCCACACATATGTTCCTCAGAGTTCAGGAATTGCCCGAGATTTGCTTTTCTGACAATGGACACCAGATTCTTCAGAAGAAAATTGGTTTTGAGGTTTGTCTGCTCTGATCGTTGTCTGCACACTGGGCAACTGGCAGGGTCTTCAGCTTGCTCCCAGAGAAGACAGAGACAGGACCTACAGAAGCTGTGTCCACAGCCTATGGTGACTTGGTCTAGAAGGTAATTCAGGCACACGAGACAGGTGAGCTCTTTCTGGAAGGCTTCTGGGATGTCTGAGTCCATTTTTCTGAGGGAAGGTAATCAGGAGTTTATTCCTCTACCTCAAAGACAAAAAAGGCCCAAGGAATATCAGACACAGATTGTCACTGAATAATACACTGCTGCAGGAAGGATTTTTCATTTGACAGAAATGGAAAAGTGAGACACAAAGAGAACTCTCAAGAGCTGCAGAAAATTTTCTCAGCTGCCAAACCAACACAACTTCTTGCCCTCTTTCCCTACCTAAAGGAGTACCTCAGGTTTTTTGAGATCTTATTTTCCTCTAGATAACATGAGCCCAGGAGTTTGATCTAATTTATAGCTCTGTGTGGTGGGTCCTGATTGCCCTAAACAATCAATCATGATGCTCAATGCCAGTCATTGATTTAGCGCCGCATACTTGACTAAGCTTGTATTTTTATTATTTCGTATAATTGTCAGGCATTTTTCTTTGCATGTCCTTTTTTATCTCATTCTGAATCTAGATCCACAAACAGTTTTATTCTTTGCAAAACACTTTCTGAATAATGCAGAGATAATGAAGAGGAACCTAAACATTGTCAGATTGGATCCTATTCTAACCAGAAGCAACTTACATGGATATACTAATCGGTTGAGTTTGCCTTCCTGTCTTATCTGTAGCACACTCATCAATCAAACCAAAAATGAAAGAGAATGGGTATATCTTCCCAGTCTTTAAAACTGTTACCAAGCACCCCTTTCACTTTGTGGTAAGATGCAGTTTGCATGTAATGGTAATAATCAGCGCCAAAAAACAAATCATGCTTTTTAAAACTGATTTTGCTAAATTATTGGGTCCTAGTGTCTGTACTAGTTAAGTAAAGAGGTTCCTCAACTTTCTTATATTTCTGCATGTACGCAAGTGTCACTTTTCTCTTGCCCAAACATTTCTTAGTTTCTTTAAAATTTCAGTCAGAATAACCCACATTTCTGAAGAGACAAAGTTTACTTCACTTTAAAACAATATTTTCTCCCAGATTATTGCATGCATTACCTAGTTCTGTTGTGTAGAATATTATGTCTCCTGTGTATACAGGCACACTCCACTTTTAAAGTAGACTGTAGTAGGTACTGCACCTGAAGTCAAATAGTCCTAAAAATTATTTTTAGGCTCTACATCAAACACAAACAGATAAGATATCAGACAACCACTTTCTGAGTCTTTGTAATGCATAGGAATAACTAAGAGATGAACAAAATCAGATAACTAAAACTAATCACCATATTAATTCCAACATGTGTGCCAAGACAAGATGGCAATACAGAAATGCAGTCATTTCACTAAGTTGGCACACAAGATTATTTCAATGAAACAGCCTCAATTTTCTGTTAACATTAGGAAATTGTGTTTTTTCCCCTCAGGAGAGTCCCATGAACTGCTCTATGGTGAATTGTGTACTCACTGAAAGTGCTGTAGAAACAATCCTCGCTGGAGAAGTAATAAGACAATGTCCGCTCGGGGATCAAGGCTTCCAAGGGTGGTGGTGGTAGCTCTCAGAAGTCTCCAGAGCCAGGTGAGCTCCAAACACTGGCTCTCAGTTCTGGAGAAGAATGAGTTTGGCTTCTTTAGTGTCCTTACATTGAGCTCCGAACCACACCCGCTTTTTCCAAGTGATTGCATTTCAGCAGTCTTCTAATAGGGTTAATATGGATGATGAGATTTCCTGAAACCTAGGACAAGACTGCTTTAACACCTTGGATAATCTTCATAAACCCATCTCTGCAAACATCTTCTCACCAAGAACCACTGATTATACCACAAAGCCACCCTCAAATGGGCCTTCATATGTGTTTCTAGATATCATGGATTTTTATTTTTAACTTACCAAAGAAGTTGGAAAGATGATTTCATCACTTAGAGAGTTTAGCAAATGTCTTGGAAAACTTGGAAATCTGATCAAGCTCCCTAGTGTCTCCCAGCAACAACAGGACAGGAGATTCTCTGCCTGGTGCTCCGCAACCCAGCTCAGGGCGGAGAGTAGAGAAAGGCCCCAGCACAGAGACCCCTTTGGGACAATGTCATTTATAGGTTGCTTTGGAACAAAACAGAAACAACAATAACCACAATGGGAAAACTAGGACAAAGAAACATTTTGAAGAAATAACACATACCCTTCCCTTCCTTTCCTGATATATTTCTCACTGAACAATCAATTTGAGAATGCAAAGTTTTTGGAAGGAGTGAGAATCATGACCCCCTCTTGAAGTCTTCCAAGATACATGTACCATATATATAAGTTTCCAGTGGTTGATGCTCCTAAATGTTTATGAACATGATTTAAAAATGACCTTGAACTGCAAAAGCACAACCTCTCTCTCATGGGGGACCACAATTGTTACAAGCATTCCCAAGGTCATTATTTTTCAATTCTTAACCGATTTCCCTAGCACCCTTCTTTTCTAAGTGAAGTATGGCAATATAGGTTAATTACTACAATAATAATTTGTGTTCCCAATTAGTCATAAAGTGGTTTTGAGAATGCTGACATGAAAGTGATTTTATTTTATTTCTCTGTTTTTCTATATTTTACATATTGCAGCAGTCACTAAAATCAGAGCACCAGATGCAAATGTACAGTTTCCTCTTCAGGAGACACTGACACTCTGGATCTCCTCAGTGGAAGAGTTTGAAGACAGCACTAGCCCAGAGTTCCCTGGAGAGGATGACATTGGGCCTGTAAGTGTGTGTTTAATTAGGAGCCTGCCCCTCAAGCAGCAGCTAGGAAGACACATAAGTGTAAGCTCTCTAGTTTAAAATCATGATAAAAGTCTTGACTTATGTCTGCAAAACTGCTTCATGGTATCACTTGGATTAGTTAGTGCCTGATTGAATAATCAGAGGTGTGTGCATGCTAAAACATGCTGCTCCCCTCACTTCCCCCTTTGTAGTCTAGCCCGGCCAAGTTGGCATGTCAAGAAGCCATCATGAGGTTATATGCTGCAAAAGTTATCAAACATAAAAATAAGTCTCCTTGGTCTATTTTATTATTCAAAACCACCCACAGAATGAATGCCCTAGATATATTGATACGTTCTGGAACTCAATAAGTTGATCATATTACTACACATTTCTGATTGCAAAGGTAAGAAACTAACATTTTGGCTTCTAAGTTTACTGTCTGTGCGCTTGACTGACATCAGTGAATTTCTATTTTTAATTTTATATCATTCAGTATTGTGAATTGTTTTGCAGTGTTTTTTTGTTGTCATGTGGAATCAGCTCTTTTAGAATATTAATAAAAATCCATTGGTTGAAAACATACAAGAGATCATAGACTAAATCAGTAATTACCAGCTATTGTCACTGACGTAACAGGTTAATAATATGTAGTATATTTTGTTCAGTAATATCCAGCATTTCAGAAATTTTGATTGATTTCTATTTATTGATTTAGCTATTGAAAATGCAGCATAGGGACTTCCCTGGTGGCGCAGTGGATAAGACTCCAAGGTCCCAATGCAGGGGCCCTGGGTTCGATCCCTGGTCAGGGAACTAGATCCCACATGTATGCTGCAACTAAGAGTTCGCATGCCACAACTGAGGAGCCCGCCTGCCGCAACTAAGACCTGGAGCAACCAAATAAGTAAATAAATATTAAAAAAAAGAAAGATATCTTTAAAAAAAGAAAAAAAGAAAAAAGAAAATGCAGCTTAATACATTCTTTTGTACATATATCCTTGTTTTTGAGAATTTCTATTGGAAAGAATGTTCAAGATGATGTTGCTGAGTTAAAAGGATATGTGGATATAAGCTTTTTTTTTTTTGCGGTACGCGGGCCTCTCACTGCTGTGGCCTCTCCCGTTGCAGCACACAGGCTCCGGACGTGCAGGCTCAGCAGCCATGGTTCACGGGCCTAGGCGCTCCGCGGCATGTGGAATCTTCCCGGACCGGGGCACGAACCCGTGTCCCCTGCATCGGCAGGCGGACTCTCAATCACTGCACCACCAGGGAAGCCCGAGATAAGCTTTTGATAGTTGCCAGTGGACTCTCCTGAATCAGAGTGGGATGGTCTTGCTGTGACTGAATGGATGCGGGACTGTGAACAGGTTTCCTCAGCCTCCCACTGAATGAGAATTGTGGTGGGATGAACACAGCTCAGAGCCAGGGAAGGAACAGGGCTTGCAGGTCTCCAGCCAGCTCCTCAGGACTCTTAGCCAGTGCAGCACCGCCTGTGAGGCATCTGCCTTTTTGAAGCTCTGGGACAAATTTGAGAAGAGTGTCCTTATAAAACAGAGGCTTTGGAGGATGGAGTTATAGTGACCAAGAAGCTCAGCAGGCAGGCCAGGGCCGTCACACCTCTCAGGGTGGAGGAGAATGGATTCCTAGGTGACATGGGAAACACTGGCCATAGGCTTAGAGAAAGGACTGAAGCCCTTGGTGAGGGGAGAGTAGAATTTCAGCCAGATCTTTCTCTCTGTAACCCCTGCTCCTGCACATAAACACTCCCACATAGCAGCTCTATTAGCAGCTCCACTGTTGACTGAAGTCCATGTTGCTTTGCTGTTGCTGCAGAGGTGAGGGGCCAGGAGCAAACAGCTGGGCACCTCAACCTCCTCTCCCTCGGTATGTTGGGGCTTTAGCTCCTGGCTCCAGAAGAACCAAAGCAGAAGAAACTTTTCGCACCTTATTTCATTAGATACAACTTCAAATACAATGTTGAAAAGGAGTGGTGAGAGAAAACACATTTGCTTTTTTCCTGATCTTACCAGAAGTCTTCTGGTTTCTCACAATTAAGTATAATGTTAGCTGTACGTTTTTGTAGATGGTCTTTATCAAGTTGAGGATGTTTCTTTCTATTTCTTGTTTGCAGAGGTTTTTTTTTTTTTTTTTTTTTTTTTACCATAAATGAGTACTGAATTTTGTCAAATGCTTTTGTTGCATCTGTTGATACAATCACATCATTTTTTTCTTCATTGTACTATTGACGTGATATGTTACATTAATTGTTGTGAATGTTGAACCAGCTTTGCATATCTGGGATAAAGCCCACTTGGTCATGGTGTAGAATTTCTTTTATACATTGTTGGATTCTATCTTATAATATTTTGCTGAGGAATTTTGTATCTATGCTTATGAAATTTATTGATATGTTCTTTTCATTTCTTGTGATCTTTTTGTCTGTTTTTGGTCTTTGGGTACTGAATGCTGGCTTCATACAACGAGTTAGGACATATTCCCTCTGCTTCTATCTTCTGGAAGAGGCAGCAGAGAATTGCTTCTTCATTAAAATTTGGTAGATTTCACCAGTGGATCCATCTGAGCCTTGTGATTTCTATTTTGGAAGGTTTCTAAACCTTGACTCAAATTCCTTAATAGATGTAGGACTATTCAAATGGTCTCTTTTTTCTTATTTGGATTTTGATAAATTGGTTCTTTTAAGAAATTAACTTTTTCTCCAGGATACCAAATCTGCATAGAGTTGTTCATAACATTCCTATTTATCCTTTTAATGTCCATAGTATCTGTCATAATGTCTCCTCTTTCATTTCTGATATTAATAATTTGTGCCTTCACTCTTTTTTCTTAGTTAAGTTGCATAAAGACTTTTTCATTTAATGATTTTTATTTACTGTTAAAAAGCACAGTATATATGGGCTTCCCTGGTGGCGCAGTGGTTGAGAGTCCGCCTGCCGATGCAGGGGACACGGGTTCATGCCCCGGTCTGGGAAGATCCCATGTGCCGCGGAGCGGCTGGACCCATGAGCCATGGCCGCTGAGCCTGCGCGCCCGGAGCCTGTGCTCCTCAACGCAAGAAATCGTATAAAATTTTGTCAACAATATTTTATGAAAAGAATTCCAATTAATATATGCATGCCCCAGAAAGCAAAGCATAATCTACCTCTCTTTTAAGGATAGGAAGGACTTAGTGACTCAATTCCATAAAACAGAGTAATAAAAGAGGAAAAAAATCAACGTTACAGGAAAGAAACCTTCCAAATACGACCTTAACCAAGTAATCATGCTTAACATCAACAGTCATGTCAGGTGGATACCTCTTAATTCTGATAGGATGTGATGAGAAGAATGTTTTACCTTTGTGTTGCTCCTCTTGAAAACATAACCCCAGTCTAATTATGAGAAAACCCAACAGTGAGCATCATTTTACAAAAGGCCTGGCCAGTATATTTTAAAACTGTGAAGGTCATGAAAATCAAGAAAAGAAACTGTCACAAACCAGAGGAGGAATGAGCACAAAGGACCATCCTGGATGGGATCCTGGAATGGGAAAAGGATGTTAATATGAAAACTGGTGCAATCTAAATAAAGTTTGGAATTAAAAAATCTGGAGATAATAGTAGTCAATGTTGATTTCCTAGTTTTGACAAATGTTGCATAAAATAAAAGATGATAATTTTAGGGGAAAAAGAAACTACGTGAGGGTGTATATGATAAATCTCTGTATCTTTTTTTCAACTTTTTTGCAATTCTAAAATAATCCAGAGTAAAATTTAAAAGTTTACTAAAAAGATAAACACATGAATAATTGAATCTCCATATGAACTGTTAAATCCACACAGTGTAATATTAAATAGAAGATGAAAAGTATACAATCTTTGCATGTACTGATATGAAAGTACTTCATGACATATTTCTCTAACGAAAAAGGCAAATTCTGGAAGGGTTTATATAACATAATTGAGTATCTGCAAAATATCCACATAAATCAATGTTTTCCTACCACGAATTTTGTGTGTGTGATAGGTGGAAGCCTGATTCAGACCTGAGTCTCTGAATCTCCACAGCTGGGTCTGCTTTTCCTCTCAGTTCTGCTCTATGCCCCTGTTTCTCTTTTGCGGTATCTATCGAGGATGCCACTTCAGGAGCAGGCTTTCACGTTGCACTTGCCTGGCATTTTCTCTTTTCTGTTGTGATGGTTTGCGAGTAGATCCTCATGGGATGATACATTCACAGCTAAATCCTCTCAGTGAAGATCTCAGGGATGACTTGTGTCCAGCTTAGTCCCATCAAATTTGAGAATCAATTCTTTCTGCAGAAAAAAAGACATGTCTAAAATCTCATATGGGATTGTCTTCTGTGTGTAATATTTCGTACTATGTTTCAGTGCCTAAATCGTGACTATGAGTCAGTGCCTATGATATAAGGACAACAATAACTGCCTAGAAATAAAAAGAGTGGGGATCTGTGTTTGTGGAAAGAGCAGAGGGGACATTTGAAGAGAGGAGAGCCAAGCACCATGGGGGAAGGCGGTGAGTACCAAGAATCTGGAAAAGCTATAATGGGACAATATAAAAATTATAATAGGTAATACTTTTAATTTTATGTGCTTAGAAGACTTTTTTGTGATTTTTAAATATTGAAATCAAAAAAGGGAGTTATTATTTATCTGAAGCTAGGATAATTCTGAACAGTTGTGGCTAACTTAGGTCTATGATAGGTTCCAGAGCCTGAACAGATTCTGATTCTGTCTAAGAAAAGATGAGTCCCACAGATTTAGCAGAAATGTTAGGGAGGACTTTGAACATTATCTGCATGGAGCATTTTGAGCCAAATATTTCTATTTCTTAAGAAGCAGAGTGGGGGGGACCTTGAAGATGGCGGAAGAGTAAGACGCGGAGATCACCTTTCTCCCCACAGATACACCAGAAATACATCTACACGTGGAACAACTCCTACAGAACATCTACTGAAGGCTGGCAGAAGACCTCAGACCTCCCAAAAGGCAAGAAACTCCCCACATACCTGGGTAGGGCAAAAGAAAAAAAGAAAAAACAGAGACAAAAGAATAGGGACGGCACCTGCACCAGTGGGAGGGAGCTGTGAAGGAGGAAAAGTTTCCACACACTAGGAAGCCTCTTCGCGGGCGGAGACTGCGGGAGGCGGAGGGGGTAGCTTTGGAGCCGCGGAGGAGTGCACAGCAACAGGGGTGCGGAGGGCAAAGCGGGGAGATTCCCGTACAGAGGATCGGTGCCGACCGGCACTCATCAGCCCGAGAGGCTTGTCTGCTCACCCGCCGGGGCGGGCGGGGCTGCGAGCTGAGGCTCGGGTTTCGGTCGGAGCGCAGGGAGAGGACTGGGGTTGGCGGCTTGAACATAGCCTGAACGGGTTAGTGCACCAAGGCTAGCCGGGAGGGAGTCCTGGGAAAAGTCTGCACCTGCCGAAGAGGCAAGAGACTTCTTCTTCCCTCTTTGTTTCTTGGTGCGCGAGGAGAGGGGTTTCAGAGCGCTGCTTAAAGGAACTCCAGAGACAGGCGGGAGCCGCGGCGAAAAGCGCGGACCCCAGAGACGGGCGCGAGACGCTAAGGCTGCTCCTGCCGCCACCAAGGGGCCTGTGTGCGAGCACAGGTCACTCTCCACACCTCCCCTCCCGTAAGCCTGTGCAGCCCGCCACTGCCAGGGTCCCGTGATCCAGGGACAACTTCCCCGGGAGAACGCACGGCGGGCCTCAGGCTGGTGCAACGTCATTCCGGCCTCTGCCGCCGCAGGCCCGCCCCACACGCCCGCCCCACACGCAGTACCCCTCCCTCCCCACCGGCCTCAGTGCGCCAGAGCCCCCGAATCAGCGGCTCCTTTAACCCCGTCCTGTCTGAGCGAAGAACAGACGCCCTCCAGCGACCTACACGCAGAGGCGGGGCCAAATCCAAAGCTGAGCCCCGGGAGCTGTGAGAACAAAGAAGAGAAAGGGAGATGTCTCCCAGCAGCCTCAGAAACAGCGGGTTAAAGCTCCACAATCAACTTGATGTACCCTGCATCTGTGGAATACCTGAATAGACAACGAATCATCCCAAATTGAGGAGGTGGGCTTCGAGTGCAAGATCTATGATTTTTTCCCCTTTTCCTCTTTTTGTGAATGTGTATGTGTATGCTTCTGTGTGAGATTTTCTCTGCATAGTTTTGCTTCCACCATTTGTCCTAGGGTTCTATCCGTCCATGGTTTTTTTTATTTTTAATTTTTTTCTTAATAATTAATTATAATAACTTTATTATACTTTTCTTCCTTCCTTCCTTTCTTTCTTTCTTTCTTTCTTTCTTTCTTTCTTTCTTTCTTTCTTTCTTTCTTTCTTTCTTTCCTTCCTTCCTTCCTTCCTTCCCTCCTTTAGACAATGAATCATCCCAAATTGAGGAGGTGGTCTCTGAGAGCAAGATTTATGATTTTTTCCCCTTTACCTCTTTTTGTGAGGGTGTATGTGTATGCTTCTGTGTAAGGTTTTGTCTGTATAGCTTTGCTTCCCACATTTGTCCTAAGGTTCTATCCGTCCCTTTTTTTTTTCTAAATTATTATTTTTTAATTCAATAACTTTATTATACTTTAAATTATTTTACTGTATCTTCTTTCTTTCTGTCTTTTTTCCTTCCTTCCTTCCCTCCTTCCTTCCTTCCTCCCTCCCTCCCTTCCTCCTTTCTTTCCTTCTTGCCTTCTTTCCTTCTTTGCCTCTTTCTTCCTTCCTTCCTTCCTTCCTTCCTTCCCTCCTTTCTTTCTTTCATTCTTCATACTTCTACTAATTCTCTCTACTTTTTCTCCCTTTTATTCTGAGCCGTGTGGATGAAAGGCTCTTGGTGCTCCAGCCAGGAATCAGGGCTCTGCCTCTGAGGTAGGAGAGCCAACTTCAGGACACTGGTCCACAAGAGACCTCCCAGCTACACATAATATCAAACGGCGAAAATCTCCCAGAGACCTCCATCTTAACACCAGCACCCAGCTTCACTCAACGACCAGCAAGCTACAGTGCTGGACAACCTATGCCAAACAACTAGCAAAACAGGAACACGACCCCACCCATTAGCAGAGAAGCTGCCTAACATCGTAATAAGGCCACAGACACCCCAAAACACATCACCAGACGTGAACCTGCCCACTAGAGAGACAAGATCCAGCCTCATCCACCACAACACAGGCACTAGTCCCCTCCACCAGGAAGCCTACACAACCCACTGAACCAACCTTAGCCACTGGAGACAGACATCAAAAACAGCGGGAACTATGAACCTGCAGCCTGCAAAAAGGAGACCCCAAAAACAGTAAGATAAGCAAAATGAGAAGACAGAAAAACACACAGCAGATAAAGGAGCAAGATAAAAATGCACCAGACCTAACAAATGAAGAGGAAATAGGCAGTCTACCTGAAAAAGAATTCAGAATAATGATAGTAAGGATGATCCGAAATCTTGGAAATAGAATAGACAAAATGCAAGAAACAGTTAACAAGGACCTAGAAGAAATAAAGATGAAACAAGCAACGATGAACAACACAATAAATGAAATTAAAAGTAATCTAGATGGGATCAGTAGCAGAATAACTGAGGCAGAAGAACAGATAAGTGACCTGGAAGATAAAATAGTGGAAATAACTACTGCAGAGCAGAATAAAAAAAAAAAGAATGAAAAGAACTGAGGACAGTCTCAGAGACCTCTGGGACAACATTAAACGCACCAACATTCGAATTATAGGGGTTCCAGAAGAAGAAGAGAAAAAGAAAGGGACTGAGAAAATATTTGAAGAGATTATAGTTGAAAACTTCCCTAATATGGGAAAGGAAATAGTTAATCAAGTCCAGGAAGCACAGAGAGTCCCTTACAGGATAAATACAAGGAGAAATACGCCAAGACACATATTAATCAAACTGTCAAAAATTAAATACAAAGAAAGCATATTAAAAGTAGCAAGGGAAAAACAACAAATTACACACAAGGGAATCCCCATAAGGTTAACAACCGATCTCTCAGCAGAAACCCTACAAGCCAGAAGGGAGTGACAGGACATACTGAAAGTAATGAAGGAGAAAAACCTGCAACCAAGACTACTCTACGCAGCAAGGATCTCATTCAGATTTGATGGAGAAATTAAAACCTTTACAGACAAGCAAAAGCTGAGAGAATTCAGCACCACCAAACCAGCTTTACAGAAATGCTAAAGGAACTTCTCTAGACAAGAAACACAAGAGAAGGAAAAGACCTATAATAACGAACCCAAAACAATTTAGAAAATGGGAATAGGAACATACATATCGATAATTACCTTAAATGTAAATGGACTAAATGCTCCCACCAAAATACACAGATTGGCTGAATGGATACAAAAACAAGACCCTGACATATGCTGTCTACAAGAGACCCACTTCAGACCTAGAGACACATACAGACTGAAAGTAAGGGGATGGAAAAATATATTCCATGCAAATGGAAACCAAAAGAAAGCTGGAGTAGCAATTCTCATATCAGACAAAATAGACTTTAAAATAAGGACTATTAGAAGAGACAAAGAAGAACACTACATAATGATCAAGGGATCGATCCAAGAAGAAGATATAACAATTGTAAATATTTATGCACCCAACATAGGAGCACCTCAATACATAAGGCA
Source organism: Orcinus orca (assembly GCF_937001465.1). Classification (NCBI taxonomy): domain Eukaryota; kingdom Metazoa; phylum Chordata; class Mammalia; order Artiodactyla; family Delphinidae; genus Orcinus; species Orcinus orca. Next base: position 78,250,736 of record NC_064566.1, on the reverse strand, counting down.
AATACTAACAGCCATAAAAGGGGAAATCGACAGTAACACATTCATAGTAGGGGACTTTAACACCCCACTTTCACCCATGGACAGATCATCCAAAATGAAAATAAATAAGGAAACATAAGCTTTAAATGATACATTAAACAAGATGGACTTAATTGATATTTATAGGACACTCCATCCAAAAACAACAGAATACACATTTTTCTCAAGTGCTCATGGAACATTCTCCAGGATAGATCATATCTTGGGTCACAAATTAAGCCTTGGTAAATTTAAGAAAATTGAAATTGTATCAAGTGTCTTTTCCGACCACAATGCCATGAGACTAGATATCAATTACAGGAAAAGATCTGTAAAAAATACAAACACATGGAGGCTAAACAATACACTACTTAATAATGAAGTGACAACTGAAGAAATCAAAGAGGAAATCAAAAAATACCTAGAAACATATGACAATGGAGACACAATGACCCAAAACCTATGGGATGCAGCAAAAGCAGTTCTAAGGGGGAAGTTTATAGCAATACAAGCCCACCTTAAGAAGCAGGAAACATCTCGAATAAACAACCTAACCTTGCACCTCAAGCAATTAGAGAAAGAAGAACAAAAAAAAACCCAAAGCTAGCAGAAGGAAAGAAATAATAAAAATCACATCAGAAATAAATGAAAAAGAAATGAAGGAAACAATAGCAAAGATCGATAAAACTAAAAGCTGGTTCTTTGAGAAGATAAACAAAATAGATAAACCACTAGCCAAACTCATCAAGAAAAAAAGGGAGAAGACTCAAATCAATAGAATTAGAAATGAAAAAGGAGAAGTAACAACTGACACTGCAGAAATAAAAAAGATCATGAGAGATTACTAAAAGCAACTCTATGCCAATAAAATGGACAATCTGGAAGAAATGGACAAATTCTTAGAAATGCACAACCTGCCGAGACTGAATCAGAAAGAAATAGAAAATATGAACTGACCAATCGCAAGCACTGAAATTGAAACTGTGATTAAAAATCTTCCAACAAACAAAAGCCCAGGACCAGATGGCTTCACAGGCGAATTCTATCGAACATTTAGAGAAGAGATAACACCTATCCTTCTCAAACTCTTCCAAAATATAGCAGAGGGAGGAACACTCCCAAATTCCTTCTACGAGGCCACCATCACCTTGACACCAAAACCAGACAAGGATGTCACAAAGAAAGAAAACTACAGGCCAATATCACTGATGAACATAGATGCAAAAATCCTCAACAAAATACTAGCAAACAGAATCCAACAGCACATTAAAAGGATCATACACCATGATCAAGTGGGGTTTATTCCAGGAATGCAAGGATTCTTCAATATACGCAAATCTATCAATGTGATAAACCATATTAACAAATTGAAGGAGAAAAATCATATGATCTTCTCAATAGATGCAGAGAAAGCTTTTGACAAAATTCAACACCCATTTATGATAAAAACCCTGCAGAAAGTAGGCATAGAGGGAACTTTCCTCAACATAATAAAGGCCATATATGACAAGCCCACGGCCAACATCATCCTCAATGGTGAAAAATTGAAAGCATTTCCACTAAGATCAGGAAAAAGACAAGGTTGCCCACTCTCACCACTGTTATTCAACATAGTTTTGGAAGTTTTAGCCACAGCAATCAGAGAAGAAAAGGAAATAAAAGGAGTCCAAATCGGAAAAGAAGAAGTAAAGCTGTCAGTGTTTGCAGATGACATGATCCTATACATAGAGAACCCTAAAGATGCTACCAGAAAACTACTGGAGCTAATCAATGAATTTGGTAAAGTAGCAGATTACAAAATTAATGCACAGAAATCTCTGGCATTCCTATATACTAATGACGAAAAATCTGAAAGTGAAATCAAGAAAACACTCCCATTTACCATTGCAACAAAAAGAATAAAATATCTAGGAATAAACCTACCTAAGGAGACAAAAGACCTGTATGCAAAAAATTATAAGACACTGATGAAAGAAATTAAAGATGATACAAATAGATGGGGAGATATACCATGATCTTGGATTGGAAGAATCAACATTGTGAAAATGACTCTACTACCCAAAGCAATCTATAGATTCAATGCAATCCCTATCAAACTACCACTGGCATTTTTCACAGAACTAGAACAAAAAATTTCGCAATTTGTTTGGAAACACAAAAGACCCCAAATAGCCAAAGCAATCTTGAGAACGAAAAAAGGAGCTGGAGGAATCAGGCTCCCTGACTTCAGACTATACTACAAAGCTACAGTAATCAAGACAGTATGGTACTGGCACAAAAACAGAAAGATAGATCGATGGAACAGGATAGAAAGCCCAGAGATAAACCCACACACATATGGACACCTTATCTTTGATAAAGATGGCAGGAATGTACAGTGGAGAAAGGACAGCCTCTTCAATAAGTGGTGCTGGGAAAACTGGACAGGTACATGTAAAAGTATGAGATTAGATCACTCCCTAACACCATACACAAAAATAAGCTCAAAATGGATTAAAGACCTAAATATAAGGCCAGAAACTATCAAACTCTTAGAGGAAAACATAGGCAGAACACTCTATGACATAAATCACAGCAAGATCCTTTCTGACCCACCTCCTAGAGTAATGGAAATAAAAACAAAAATAAACAAATGGGACCTAATGAAACTTCAAAGCTTTTGCACAGCAAAGGAAACCATAAACAAGACCAAAAGACAACCATCAGAATGGGAGAAAATATTTGCAAATGAAGCAACTGACAAAAGATTAATCTCCAAAATTTACAAGCAGCTCATGCAGCTCAATAACAAAAAAACAAACAACCCAATCCAAAAATGGGCAGAAGACCTAAATAGACGTTTCTCCAAAGAAGATATACAGACTGCCAACAAACACATGAAAGAATGCTCAACATCATTAATCATTAGAGAAATGCAAATCAAAACTACAATGAGATATCATCTCACACCAGTCAGAATAGCCATCATCAAAAAATCTAGAAACAATAAATGCTGGAGAGGGTGTGGAGAAAAGGGAACCCTCTTGAACTGCTGGTGGGAATGTGAATTGGTTCAGCCACTATGGAGAACAGTATGGAGGTTCCTTAAAAAACTACAAATAGAACTACCATATGACCCAGCAATCCCACTACTGGGCATATACCCTGAGAAAACCATAATTCAAAAAGAGTCATGTACCAAAATGTTCATTGCAGCTCTATTTACAATAGCCCGAAGATAGAAACAACCTAAGTGCCCATCATTGGTTGAATGGATAAAGAAGATGTGGCACATATATACAATGGAATATTACTCAGCCATAAAAAGAAACGAAACTGAGCTATTTGTAATGAGGTGGATAGACCTAGAGTCTGTCATACAGAGTGAAGTAAGTCAGAAAGAAAAAGACAAATACCATATGCTAACACATATATATGGAATTTAAGAAAAAAAATGTCATGAAGAACCTAGGGGTAAGACAGGAATAAAGACGCAGACCTACTGGAGAACGGACTTGAGGATATGGGGAGGGGGAAGGGTGAGCTGTGACAGGGCGAGAGAGAGTCATGGACATATACACACTAACAAACGTAAGGTAGATAGCTAGTGGGAAGCAGCCGCATGGCACAGGGATATTGGCTTGGTGCTTTGTGACAGCCTGGAGGGGTGGGATAGGGAGGGTGAGAGGGAGGGAGACGCAAGAGGGAAGACATATGGGAACATATGTATATGTATAACTGATTCACTTTGTTATAAAGCAGAAACTAACACACCATTGTAAAGCAATTATACCCCAATAAAGATGTTAAAAAAAAAAAGAAGCAGAGTGACTCCCACTAATATTTGGGTAACTGAAGGAACAATTATATGTCTGTCCTTTGTATTGTCCTGTGGGAACTGCTGTGTCATAAAGTGAAACAAACAGCAAAGAAACAGCAGAACCTGGAGAGGTCTCAAGATAAGCACCAGTTCTGACATCCAATGTCTTCTGTGTCCAGTGCACTAAGGCTGGTCCTTAAAAATTAAATACTAGCAATACTAACAATGGGTCCCTAATTTGTAACAGACCAACATACAAAGGAAGAGTCAACATTTCCCCCCAAGTATTGGAGGTAATGACAGAAAGAAATCATTTGCTAAGGATAGGACAGACACACCACAAAAATTACCCCATCAGTGAATATTATACCCAACTAATGATTTTTCTTTGTGTTGAAAAATATCATTTTCTCAGTATTAGCACCAAGGAAAGCAGAAGCATCTGGATGAAACTGAATTAAAAGTTCTCCTCTACAATATTTAATTGGCATACATGAGTGCATATATATATGACAGTGAGTTGTGTGTGTGTGTGTATATAATGAAGGAAGAAAATATGAAAAGGTTTAACTATTGCCCATGATATTTGATTTGACTGATAATATTTTGTGATATATCTCAAAAAAATGGATGCCTTTTAAATATTAATTCTATAATAGAAATTTAAAGATGAATGATCCTACTCTATGGTTACTATAATCCACTTATAATATATGTAATTTAATTCCGTGGATGAAATTATGGAAATATAAATTTAACCTAAAACCTATTCCGTATTTCAGAAGGGGATAGGCAGAAGTCTATTTCCCCTTAGCACCAACCAAAAAGCACAAGATAAAATAGTTGCATAAGTAGTACCCATAATTCTCAATTATTTTTTGAGCAGTGTTTTTGCAAGTGACAATTTCCATAGAGTCAAGGTGAGAAAGGAAAAGAGGTAGAATTCAGGGCTGTAGCCTCTATTTTCCATTCAAGGACTAACCTGCAATGCTTCTTCTGTTCAGAGTCATTTGGAGTTGGCTGGACTATGGAAAACTCTGAAAGTTACAGCTGCTGACCCATCCAAGAGAACATAGAACCCCTGACCTGATTGGATGGATTTTCCTACCAGCATTGATGAGACCCATTCTACAATCTTCTTGTGAGTAAAATTTTCTGAGTAAAGGAATTCATATTTCTTTCCCTTAAAAATAAAATTTTTTTTAAATTTAACAGCAGACTTAAGACTTTCTCAGGTGTATGAAATATTCCTAGTTAATAAAAACTATGTAATTACTTTCAGTTTACTCTGGAGCCATAGAATTATAATCCCTACAAATGTTTGAAATTTATAAAGGAATACAAATGTTTCTGCTAATTTATGATTTCTATGGTGTAAAAGTAAGATGTGGGTTTCTGGAGAGGAAATCCTAGACAGGTAGTTTTTCCATTTGGCATGATACCTAAAACTTGGTTGGGAACCTGCGTTGTAGAAGGTGAAGAGTAATGCTTCTTCAGGAAAGTTTGCAGCTTCGGTCTTTAAAGTGCCCCATGACAATCCAGCAACTGGTGATGGCTGCGAAAATGTAACACTGGTGACACACTGAATACCAGAAAGCAGAGGAACTTCTGCACTCGCTCTGATATAGAAGTGGGAATTTTGATTAATTTCTGTCATTTATTTGAAAGCACGGTATATCAGATGGCACTGGTTTTTATTTTAACTTGGAATTTTCATATTTCCAAATGGGACAACACTTGTGATAGGATAGTCAATCTGATATGATTGGCAATATATTGATCTGCTAGTCTAAGAAATGGATTCCCTTTACATTAAGGTCACTTAAATTCACGGGTGTCAATGTCAACGAGAAGAGAAAATTCAATTGTTTGAATTCTCAGAACTGAAGGTTGTAGTTAAAAAGAGACTAATACACTGCTAATGAATTATTTTTATTAGTGATAGATAGGAATGAGTTTTTAATAGAATAGAATATTGAACAATAATTTTGTTTAGTGTAGGTAAACTGTGTGTGTAATGTCATTTTTTTTTCTCAAGTTGCTCTATCAATGGGTGGTAAGAAGACTATTTTTGTGTATCAGTGCAGGAGACAAAATGCAAAGAAGTGCTTCTGCTGCCAGCTCCTAAAGTACCTGCACATTTCTCCATAATGGCAGTTTTTATTGATATCTTATTTGTTCATATCTGTGAGCTTCCGTTGAGAGATATGTTTTCGTCATCTTTATATCTCTACCAAAACAAGAGTACCTGTCTTATTGTATATGATTGTATTTAATATACATTAATATAAACAATGTCTACTGATGTTACCAGAAATGAGATATCTAGGTCTTTAGCTCCTTGGCCCTTACATACATCTTTACACTTCTCTTCCTTTCACCTCCCTATCGTACTTCCACGATATGTTCGTTAGATTAATTATATCAGTTATTCTCTTTTGTTAAAAAAAGATGTAGCTCAGCCAAGAGCTGTATTGTGAGTACAATTCCTGTTTCTTATAACATCTTCATTCCACAGTTTACAAGTTTATTTTCTGTGGCTTTCTCTAAACCTATCACACACTCAACCTGAAACTCTGAACTGAAACCTCTTCTCAAGATATACAAACATATTAGTAATCCCTGAATTTCATCTAGAAGCTGTCTGTCCCTTTCAGGTTCAGTTTCCCACTGTTACAAGCCTTTGGGAACCTCAACTCCTTGTAGGTTCCACTCACCAGGCTAATAATATTGTTAGTATCCCCTAACTAATGAACAATTTAATGAAATCGTTCATTAAACGATTGAGCTATCTGTGATAAATTGTTTCCCGCTTTTCTGATGAATGGAATCTATTTTTAAAACTGAAAAGCTCTTCTTAAAATCTTTACTTTTAGTTTTTTTTTACCTTTTTCGTAATTTAGGTAAGTAAATAAACTCTCTTAATGTTTTTAGTTTCCTCATCTAAGTCCTGGGATAATAATAAATGTAAGCTATTTGGAAAAATGCCTGGCTCGTAAAAGTGCCACACACAAAAACTACAGCAGAACTGTATTTCAACCTTCATTGTTTTAAATACATTATCTTATCTTTTACAATAATTGGAAAGAAAACAATTTTTCCTCTCCAGATTCAGATTTCAAATATTCCACTTTTCATTTGTAAAGGTGATTTTATATAATTTTCCACCTTTTTTCTTAGTTACCATATATCTGAGAAGGCTTAGTTTTACACTAGAGGAATATCCTAAGAGATTGTTCAAGGTGTTTGGGGCAAGATCTTATTATGTACCACAGATATGAAGTTAGAAAAGATTGTCTTTTCTATCCAACTAATTGGATAAATGGATACGAGAAAATTGTGTGCTGTTACAGTTCTTCCACTTGTTTAAATTCTAGTAAGTACCAGGTATTTTGTGGGGAGTTTTCTGAAGGAGGTAACGCTTTCACTATGGCTTAAAGACTGATAAAGTTAAGAAAATAAATACTCTAAATATTACATAATTTTCACTAAATCCTTTCCATTTAAAGACAAAAATTATGGCTCAATAGAATGCATTTATTCTAATGGACAGAGTCCATTAGTCTATAAATCAGTCATTAACTTAAGGTTCAAGTGTTCATGACTGATCCATGAAGTGCTCAGAGCAGGATGCAAGTCTGGAGGGTCTCATAGGCTTGTCTCACTTCTATTTCTAGCTCCTCAGTTGCACATTCAGTCCATGGCCATCAGGACCCTTCTTAGAAGGTAGCTATGCTCTGGAATCCTGTGGAGTGTTACTGTTTTAGAGAAGATTAGATTCACAGTAAAATTGAGTAGAACGTACAGAGAGTTCCCATATACCTCCTGCCTCCTCCAAGTAAACACACACACAGTATCCCGCATCATCATACACTGTACCAGAGTGGTGTATTTATTCCAATTGAAGAACCTACACCGGCACTTCGTTATCACCCAAAGTCCATGGTTTTACGTTAGTGTTCACTCTTGGTGTTGTATATTCTGTAGGTTTTGACTGATGTATAGTGAACATGTGGAATCATGTGTCCACCTTTATAATATACAGAAGAGTTACACTGCCCTAAAAACCTTTTGTGATCACCTATTCATTAGTACCCCCAGCCTCAACCCTTTGCAACCACTGATTATTTTACTGTCATCATATTTTTACTTTTTCCAGAATGTCCTATAGTAGGGCTCATGAAGCACGTAGGCTTTTCAGATTAGCTTCTTTCACTTAGGGATATGCATTCAAGTACATGTCATGTGTCTCGATGGCTTCATGGCTCATTTCTTTTTAGCACTGAATACTATTCCATTGTCTGGATGTACCAGAATTTCTTTATCCATTCACCTACCTAGGGACATCTTGGTTGCTTTCAAGTTTTGACAATAATGAGCAAAGCTGCTATAAACATCGCTGTGCAGGTTTTTTTTTTTTTTTTTTTTAATGAATACGGGTTTTCAACTGATTAGGGCAAATACAAAGGGGCATGATTACCGAATTACATGGTAAGAGGATATTTAGTTTTGTAACAAACTGCCTTATTGTCTTTCAGAATGCCTGTACTAGTTTGCATTCCCATCAGCCATGAATCAAAGTTCCTGATTCTCCACAACCTCTCAGTATTCAGTGATGTCCTTGTTTTGGGAATTTGACCATTCTTATACATGTGTTGTGGTATCTCATTGCTATTTTAAAGCCCTTTCCTTTTCAAGCATTTTAATTTTTAAAGTTCCCTTCGTTTTCTCTTATCCTATGCCCCTTGAGTGAGTAGCCAGTCTTTAGTTTTGTTCATTTGTAGTTAAAACAAGCTGTGGTGAGGTTGATTGGAAGGCATGTTGGAACGGGGCCTGAGGATTTTTAATTGTATGAAAGGAGCTCTTAATGCTCAACATGAACCTCAACTCAGAATTTGGGCCTGTTTTCGTTTACATTTTTAAAGGTAAATTAAATGATAGAAGGGACATATCCCAGGTAGGGTGTGCTTTTCTTGTGTATCACATAGGAGAGAACCTTTCTTTTTCTTTCTCTTCAGAAACATAGAAATCACACACACTGCAGGACTTCCAGAAATAATTCACCAGCTGAATCTTGACAGTGAAGAAGCTGGAGATTTGCTGAGGTGTTTGAACTGCTGGGATGATATAAGTATCCCAAAGAACAAGAAATGGTGTTGCCTAAAGGCCAGGATGACAGGTCCAAAGAAGATATTGTGAAGTTATTGGAATATATGGTGAATAACATTCCATCCAATGACAGGCACGTGTTCAAAACAACCCAGTCACTGATGGACTGGGAAAAAGTAGCTTTTAAAGATTTTCCTGGGGAAATATGCAAACTCAAATGGTTAGAAATTTCTTATAACTTGAGAAAGTTTTGCACTTTGAAAGAATTAGTCCTGGAAGCAAAGGAAAATGTTGACAATCCTTACAAATGCAGAAAACACAAGAAGCGTCCTGATTTACCCAAGAAGCCCTTGACAGCTTACCTCTGCTTTTTCAAAAAGATGCAACTCCAGTACACCAAAAACACCCTAAGCTGAGCAACCAGGAGCTGACCAAGGTTCTGTATGAGGAATACAAGAAGCTTCCAGAGCAGCTGAAGCTGAAATATAGTCAAGATTTCTAGAAGGAGAAACAGAAGTTTAAGGAGAAAATGACTCTGTTCAGAGAACAGCACCCTGATCTGGTCCAGAGCTCCACGAAATCTGATGTCCCCAAAGGAAGCCAAATCAAAGTGCCAAAGAAGTTTCAGGGAAATGTGCAAAAAGTGGTCTCCCCCCCCAAAACAGTTTATTCATGAAGAGCCCAAGAAGCCACCTATGAATGGCTATCACAAGTTCCACCAGGATTTGTGGTTGAGTAGGGAGCTGAAAGGGTTGCCCTGAGGGAGCACGTGGTAGAGATTAGTAGATGCTGGCAGCGTGTCCCACAGAAGCAGAAGGAGCATTATAAGAAGGAGGCTGAGGAACTGCAGAAACAGTACAAGGTGGACCTTGATCTCTGACTCAAGAGTCTGTCTCCTGAAGAACATGCTTATTACAGAGAGACAACCTATTTGAAGCGTAAGAACATGAACATGATGGGAGGCCCTAATCCCAAGATTAGGAGGATGGATCTGCAGTCCCCATCATCAGGGAATCTGCAGGGAGGGCTTGGACTGGGCCAGGGGCTTCAGGCTCCAGAGACAGAATTATCAGATATGATTGGAGAATATTTTCCTGCCTCAGGGAGATCAGAGGAAAATAAGGAAGATGAACAAGAGGAGAAAGGCAGCAACTCCTCAGACCACAGCAGTAGGTGAAGATGAAGATTGTGTCTGAGGACAGTGGCTGCAGCTCATCTACCTCAGGGGAATCCTCTGGCTCCAATTCCAGCTGAGCTTTTTTCACAACCTGAACAAAGAACTCCCCAGCAAAAGGCCATGGCATCTGGGCTTCCCTGGTGGCGCAGTGGTTGAGAGTCCGCCTGCCGATGCAGGGGACACGGGTTCATGCTCCGGTCTGGGAAGATCCCACATGCCGCGGAGCGGCTGGGCCCGTGAACCATGGCCACTGAGCCTGCGCGTCCGGAGCCTGTGCTCTGCGACGGGAGAGGCCACAACAGTGAGAGGTCCGCGCACCGCAAAAAAAAAAAAAAAAAAAGCCATGGCATCTTCATCAAATGGAAGGGCTCTTCTCCCTGTGCCCTTTCATTGCCTTCCTTCTTTCCTTCCCTCTTCAATACAAAGTATGACCAGTTGGGAAAAAGACATCTCGTGCAGTAATTTCTGGTTCCTCTCTGTACCCCAAGTCCACCCCCAGAGACAGTCAATGCAATGAATACTCTTGGAATAAACAATGATCTGATTGGGCTGCCGTACACTCTGGACTAGGCTGAGTTTCCTGAACAGAGAAGTTTTATTTTCCTCACCTTCTGCTGCCAGAGCTGTGAGGGAGCCCCGAGGAGTCTGTGACTCCTCCCTTCTCTGTGATCCTGTCCCTTAGGACTTCTGCATGGGAACAGGGAATGGGAAGATTTGATTGACTGGAGGTAGGAGAGTTGCCTTTAAGAAGATTGTCAAGCTCCTGATGTCTCTCTCCCTGCTCTGTGAAGTGAGAAGTTGGCCCTTCCCTATCTTGCTAGTGGCAGGGGCATGCGAGCAGCAGCATTTCTATATGTATATTCATCGCTTAGCTGTCACTGAGATTGTTCTTACTGATTTCAAAAATTAGAAATTAATTTTTAGAACTTCATCATTTCCATGTGAATTAACTCCTCCTTAAAATCAGTCTCCTTTGATTCTTGGCACTAATTTTCCAGGCCATGTCTAAATTTATTTTGGTTCTGCCCCAACCCCTTCCTCATGCTCCAGGTTGTAAGTGAATAATGTTTTCACCATACACTTGATTTATTTGTATTACGTTATGAGTTTGTACGTGTTGTGTGTATGAGTATTTTAGTCCATAGGCTACTAAACTTTTTGGAATTAATGTACAAATATGACACTGCTTTTATTATTTTGGTTTACTGATATATATATATATATATATATATATATATATATGTTTAACATCCTTAGTGCAATATAATTACTTTACAGTGGTGTGTTAGTTTCTGCTTTACAACAAAGTGAATCAGCTATACATATACATTTATCTCTGTATACCCTTCCTCTTGCGTCTCCCTCCCACCCACCCTATCCCACACTTCTAGGTGGTCACAAACCACCGAGCTGATCTCCCTGTGCCATGCGGCTGCTTCCCACTAGCTATCTATTTTACATTTGGTAGTGTATATATATCCATGCCACTCTCTCACTTCATCCCAGCTGACCCTTCCCCCTCCCTGTGTCCTCAAGTCCATTCTCTACATATGCGTCTTTATTCCTGTCCTGCCCCTATGTTCTTCAGAACCTTTTTTTTTTTTTAGATTCCATATATCTGTGTTAGCATATGGTATTTCTTTTTCTCTTTCTGACTTACTTCACTCTGTATGACAGTCTCTAGGTCCATCCACCTCACTACAAATAACTCAATTCCATTTCTTTTTATGGCTGAGTAATATTCCATTGTATATATGTGCTATTCCTCGGTTGATGGACATTTAGGTTGCTTCCATGTCCTGGCTATTGTAAATAGAGGTGCAATGAACATTGTGGTACATGTCTCTTTGTGCACTATGGCTTTCTGAGGGTACATGCCCAGTAGTGGAATCGCTGGATCGTATGGTAGCTCTATTTTTAGCTTTTTGAGGAACCTCCATACTGTTCTCCATAGTGGCTATATCAATTTACATTCCCACCAACAGTGCAAGAGTGTTCCCTTTTCTCCACACCCTCTCCAGCATTTATTGTTTCTAGATTTTTTGATGATGGCCACTCTGACTGGTGTGAGGTGATACCTCATTGTAGTTTTGCTTCCCATTTCTCTAATGATTAGTGACATGGAGCATCCTTTCATGCGTCTGCTGGCAATCTGTATATCTTCTTTGGAGAAATGTCTATTTAGGTCTTCTGTCCATTTTTGGATTGAGTTTTTGTTTTTTGATATTGAGCTGCATGAGCTGCTTGTATATTTTGGAGATTAATCCTTTGTCAGTTGCTTCATTTGCAAATATTTTCTCCCATTCTGAGGGTTGTCTTTTGGTCTTGTTTATGGTTTCCTTTGCTGTGCAAAAGCTTTTAAGTTTCATTAGGTCCCCTTTGTTTATTTTTGTTTTTATTTCCATTTCTCTAGGAGGTGGGTCAAAAAGGATCTTGCTGTGATTTAAGTCATAGAGTGTTCTGCCTATGTTTTCCTCTAAGAGTTTATAGTGTCTGGCCATATATTTAGGTCTTTAATCCATTTTAATTTTATTTTTGTGTATGGTATTAGGGAGTGTTCGAATTTCATTCTTTTACATGTAGCTGTCCAGTTTTCCCAACACCACTTATTGAAGAGGTTGTCTTTTCTCCATCATATATTCTTGCCTCCTTTATCAAAGATAAGGTGACCATATGTGTGTGGGTTTATCTCTGGGCTTTCTATCCTGTTCCACTGATCTATACTTCTGTTTTTGTGCCAGTACCATATTGTCTTGATTCCTGCAGTTTTGTAGTATGTTCTGAAATCAGGAAGCCTGATTCCTCCATCTCCATTTTTCTTTCTCAAGATTGCTTTGGCTATTTGAGGTCTTTTTGTTTCCATAAAAATTGCGAAGTTTTTTTTCTAGTTCTGTGAAAAATGCCGTTGGTAGTTTGATAGGCATTGCACTGAATTTGTAGATTGCTTTGGGTAGTATAGTCCATTTCACAATGTTGATTCTTCCAATCCAAGAACATGATATATCTCTCCATCTGTTTGTGTCATCTTTAATTTCTTTCATCAGTGTCTTATAGTTTTCTGCATACAGGTCTTTTGCCTTCTGAGGTAGGTTTATTCCTAAGTATTTTATTCTTTTTGTTGCAATGGTAAATGGGAGTGTTTCCTTGATTTCTCTTTCAGATATTACATCATTAGTGTATAGGAATGCAAGAGACTTCTATGCATTAATTTTGTATCCTGCTACTTTACCAAATTCATTGATTAGCTCCAGTAGTTTTCTGGTAGCATATTTAGGATTCTTTATGTATAGTATCATGTCATCTGCAAACAGTTTTACTTCTTCTTTTCCAATTTGGATTCCTTTTATTTCTTTTTCTTCTCTGATTGCTGTGGCTAAAACTTCCAAAACTATGTTGAATAATAGTGGTGAGAGTGGGCAACCTAGTCTTGCTCCTGATCTTAGTGGAAATGGTTTCAGTTTTTCACCTTTGAGAATGATGCTGAATGTGGGTTTGTCATATACGGCCTTTATTATGTTGAGGTAAGTTCCCTCTATGTGTACTTTCTGGAGTGTTTTTATCATAAATGGGTGTTGAATTTTGTTGAAAGCTTTTTCTGCATCTACTGAGATGATCATATTGTTTTTATCCTTCAGTTTGTTAATATGGTGTATCACATTGTTTGATTTGTGTGTATTGAAGAATCCTTGCATTCCTGGGATAAACCCCACTTGATGATGTTGTATGTTCCCTTTAATGTGCTGTTGGATTCTGTTTGCTAGTATTTTGTTGAGGATTTTTGCATCTATGTTCATCAGTGATATTGGCCTGTAGTTTTCTTTTTTTGTGACATCTTTGTCTGGTTTTGGTATCAGGGTGATGGTGGCCTTGCAGAATGAGTTTGGGAGTGTTCCTCCCTCTGTTATATTTTGGAAGAGTTTGAGAAGCATAGGTGTTATCTCTTCTCTAAATGTTTGATAGAATTCACCTGTGAAGCCATCTGGTTCTGGGCTTTTGTTTGTTGGAAGATTTTTAATCACAGTTTCAATTCCAATGCTTATGATTGGTTTGTTTATATTTTCTATTTCTTTCTGATTCAGTCTCGGAAGGTTGTGCTTTTCTAATAATTTGTCCATTTCTTCCAGGTTGTCCATGTTATTGGCATAGAGTTGCTTGTAGTAATCTCTCATGATCCTTTGTATTTCTGCAGTGTCAGTTCTTACTTCTCCTTTTTCTTTTCCAATTCTATTGATTTGAGACTTCTCCCTTTTTTTCTTGATGAGTCTGGCTAATGGTTTATCAATTTTGTTTATCTTCTCAAGGAACCAGCTTTTAGTTTTATTGATCTTTGCTATTGTTTCCTTCATTTTTTTCCCATTTATTTCTGATCTGATCTTTATGATTTCTTTCCTTCTGCTAACTTTGGTTTTTTTTTGTTCTTCTTTCTCTAATTGCTTTTGGTTTAAGGTTAGGTTGTTTATTTGAGGTGTTTCTTGCTTCTTGATGTAGGATTGTATTACTATAAACTTCCCTCTTAAAACTGCTTTTGCTGCATCCCATAGGTTTTGGTTTTCATGTTTTCATGGTCATTTGTTTCTAGGTATTTTTTGATTTCCTCTTTGATTTCTTCAGTGATCTCTTGGTTATTTAGTAGTTTGTTGTTTAGCCTCCATGTGTTCGTACTTTTTACAGATTTTTTCCTGTAATTGATATCTACTCTCATAGTGTTGTGGTTGGAAAACATAGTTGATACAATTTCAATTTTCTTAAATTCACCAAGGGTTCATTTGTGACCCAAGATATGATCAATCATGGAGAATGTTCCATGAGCACTTGATAAAAAAGTGTATTCTGTTGTTTTTGGATGGAGTGTCCTATAAATATCAATTAAGTCCATCTTGTTTAATGTATCATTTAAAGCTTGTGTTTCCTTATTTATTTTCATTTTGGTTGATCTCTCCATTGGTGAAAATGGCATCTTAAAGTTCCCTACTATGACTGTGTTACTGTCTATTTCCCCTTTTATGGCTGTTAGCATTTGCCTTATGTATTGAGGTGCTCCTATGTTGGGTACATAAATATATACAATTGTTATATCTTCTTCTTGGATTGATCCTTTGATCAATATGTAGTGCCCTTCTTTGTCTCCTGTAATAGTCTTTATTTTAAAGTCTAATTTGTGTTACATGAGAATTGCTACCCCAGCTTTCTTGTGATTTCTGTTTGCATGGAATATCTTTTTCCATCCCCTCACTTTCAGTCTGTATGTGTCCCTAGGTCTGAAGTGTGTCTCTTGTAGACAGCATATATATGGGTCTTGTTTTTGTATCCATTCACCCACTCTATGTCTTTTGGTTGGAACATTTTATCCATTTACATTTAAGGTAATTATCGATATGTATGTTTCTATTATCATTTTCGTAATTGTTTTGGGTTTGTTATTGTAGGTCTTTTCCTCCTCTTGTGTTTCCTGCCTGGAGAAGTTCCTTTAGCATTTGTTGTAAAGCTGGTTTGGTGCTGCTGAATTCTCTTAACTTTTGCTAGTCTGTAAAGAAAATTTTAATGATGATAGAATACTTTTTCTGTGTATTAGCTATTTCACTCATGTATTTGTTCATTCATTTGCCTTATATTTATTTTTGTTATGTTCTAAGTGCTTCATTGGCTCGTGGGAATATAGTAGTAAATAAGTCAAAGGCCATCCTTACTCTCTCAGAATTTTCAGTCTGCAGTAAAAAGTATCTAGTAATTTGGGGAAAGTTTGTTGAACATTATGATGAGATGACATATGCTCAGAGAGTGTGTTATAAGAGGAACTATACTGGTCTGTGGAGTCAGGAAAAACTTTCTGGAAAAGCTGTTGATGAGCTGTGATGTGCTGAATGACCAGGGTTTAGAGAAAGTCTAAATGTTTGACAAAGAGAAAGAGTTTGACCAAATCTGTCAAATACATTTATCCAACCAACTAGGTCACACTTGAAGAAAAAACTGAGCTATTCCTTTTGTTTACTATGCTGAGATATATACCACTTCATTCTTCTACCCCAATATGGTTCAACTATGGAAGAAAAAACACATTGCTTAAAATGTAAATGAACCTTATGATATGTAATTTTTATTTTAATACAAATATTTTTTAAAAAGAATATTGATTATATTCTAGAAATGCTCAATAAAAAAGTTTTTTATTAATAGATCATTTAATTAACAAATTTATACATTCAACATGGTTATGCCATTTTATAAACATACCATCATTATGTTCCATTAAATTACAATAGGCTCAGAGACAGTCAAGTATCATCCTGTAGCCTCACATGAGGTCTCAGGACAGTAACTTCCTCCGACGAAAAGTTCATCTAATAAATGGTTACGGAACTTGACTATTCATGGAGACCTAAGGCAAAGGAAAGGCTTCAGAGGGGAGGAAAAGAATGAAGGAAAGAAAGTATATATGAGGGAACCTCTGCAAACATCATAGAAGCTCACAATTCCATTGTCATAATCCAGAAACACTCCAATCCCACCCAGAGGCCTTTGCACATACTGAATTAAGGGTGGGGAGTTCGTGGACAGAATATAATGATTGTTCACTTTCATAGAAGATAGCAAAAATGCTTCTTCAGAATCAATACTGATAACAGTATTGCTTGTCAAGATATCTTTACAGACTCCCAGAATCCAGTTCGAGGAGTGTGTCACATCCACCTCCCAGTAATGCCTTCCGGAGGTGAAGGCCACAGCTCCCCAGGCCACAAAACTCTCTGCACCATGGAGCTCTCTGGACACACCATGATGGTCATCTCCATATATCATAGTTGTATCATCCTCAGAAAGGCTCACATTGTGAATGGTCGTTTTCTGACTCAGAACGTTATCCACTGCAGAAAGAGCAAAAATGTGGTCAACAAGTGGGATTTCCATGGCCTGAGAGGCAGAGGCTCTCTACCCAATGAGTCTTTTCATTTTCCCTCCTCCAAGGAAATACAAAATGAAGACAAAAGGGAGTTCAGACTGGCTCTTCTATGAAGAACAAGAGTTATAACTATCTCTACAGCACATAGAAACACCTCAAATCATATAGAAAAAGAAAAAATCATACAGACATATCATGAACTCTGTGAAGTCTGATTTAATGTCAAATTCTTGATAGTTTATTTCAGGACACATAAAATTTTATTTTTTTCTTCAGAAAACTTTTCTTGTGTCTTTTGTCTTTAACACTGTTTAATATATAGAGAGCACTTTGATAGTATGTGCGTATTTGTTGGGCTAGAGTCTCTACCTAGCAAGTTTTCAAAGCAAAAATGTTGATAGAAATCCATCAATGAATAGTTTGGAAGCTTCTAAAAGCATGTTATGACTAACCATGTTCACATATCCCTCACGTCTCAATTATTTTGAGATTGATCTAACAGCATTACAATGATTCTGCCTAAGCCAATTGTAGTCTATTTTGTCAAAAGTTAGTAATTATAGAAATAAGAAATATTCTTTGTATAATGCATGATAAACAATTGTAATATAGAACAAATTAAAACCAGCAATGCCATATATAACCTTTCAAGAGTGAAATAAACTGAATAAACATACAACATTAACTGCTACTCTGAGAACTATTCTGTTTCTTTATAACTAGCTGACTATAACAATCTATAACAATCCAGTTGCTCTATTCTTGCTCAGCCTTTTTCAGATGTAACTAAAAATATGTATCTTGCTTTGCATTTGCAGTAAAATATAGGTTGCAAAGTTCAGCCTTGTTCTTTGTAGCATGACTGTATTGGCAGAAAAGATATAACAACTTTGGAAAGTCATGTACTAACTTCATGTCAGAAAAAATAAAATCAAAGAAGACTCCTTCCCAAGAACCATCAAAGAAATGGAGGCCTGATCACCAAAGCACTGACTCTTACCTCTGAAGCTGTTCAGCATGTCTAGGATTCCAGTGACAGGCCAGGAAGTGAGCTCTGGGTTCACTGGCTGAGGCTTTTGCATCTGTACCAAATCAGTCCTGTAAAAAAATGATATCAGTTACACTTCAGGGCCAAAGGTTAATCACACAACCATTACAAAAGAAGCCATTTATTGTATTTTTTTTATTGGAGTATAGTTGCTTTACAATGTTGTGTTAGTTTTTGCTGTACAGCAAAGTGAATCAGCTATATGTGTATATATATCCCCTCTTTTTTGGATTTCCTTCCCATTTAGGTCACCACACAGCACTGAGTAGAGTTCCCTGTGCTATACAGTCGATTCTCATTAGCTATCTATTTTATACATAGTAGCATATACATGTCAATCCTAATCTTCAAAAGAAGCTATTTTTAATCCTAGATATTTCATCAGAATTCTCCCATTTTTGGTTAATTGTGCATTCATTATATTCTACACTCTTGGGATTAAAAAAATATGTTACCTTACTTTTTTCCAAAATATAAATTATATCCGTTTTCAAATTCCCCGTTCATTTTAGTCATTATTCCATTTCTAGAAATTTTGAGGTTTGTTTACTCGCTCTATTCAATCTCAGGTGATGCAAAGATCCTGGGCATTTTACGGAGAGCACAAATTCAGGCAAAGCTTTTGTACTTCAGTCAGCAAGTAGTCACCAAAAGGAAGAGTACACTGAACCAGACAGCTTTGCTCTTGTCAGCACAGCGAGGGAATTCAATTCCAGCCTGACTACCCTTGTCCTGAAAGTACAACTTCCCAGTGTGCACCAGGAAGCCATTCCCTCTGAGGTCCAGCTTACAAGGGGGCTTTCAGTGATGGAACAGGTTGAGTCACTGCTACTTCTAGGAACAAAATCACAGCCCCTCTTCCCACTCTTAGGGAATCTACCTCTGTCCAGTATTATTCACCTTCCAACTCACTCAGGTAGGTTCTTCCTCTATTGCAACTGAGAAAATTTCGTTCAGTACGTTTTACTGTGGTAAGGCTAGAGAGGTGGAACAAAGTCCAGAATGTCAGAAGCCTTTTAGGTATATTTGAAATCAACCAAATGAGCAGGAAACTTCTGAGACCAAGGAGTAGGAGTCCTTCAGAACTCTTTTGAAATAAAGTAGAAAATAGCCACAAAAACAATGTTAATAGCTCAAAAAATGTACAGTCCATCTGCCATTTGTTAGGATTCCACACCTGTGGATTCAATCATGATTTGAAACTGTGAAATCTGAATGAAAAATATTCAGAAAAAAAATCAGGAAATTTCAAAAAGTAAAACTTGAAAATGCCGCACACCAGGCAACTATTTACATAGCATTTAATTTACATTATAATAGGTGTTAGAAGTAGTCTAGAGATGACTTAAAGGATACTAGAAAATGTTTGTGAGTTATTTGTACATACTATGTCATTTTGTATAAGGGATTGTACATCCTCAGATTTAGGTATGGGGGAGGGCTTGGAACCAAATCCTCATGGTACTAAGGGATGACTGTACATTTACTTCATCAAAAAGACAGAAACATTCTCAGAAATCAGAAATCTTTAGTGTAAACTCACCTTTCCAATACATTGCCCAAGTTCTGCAAGGGAAAAAGAAAAGATGATGTTAATCATCAGAGTTCTGTCCTTTTGCATCTTCTTTAGTATTCTTGTTTGTTCCTTTCATTAAGGTATTTATTCTCTGATTCTTCTCTAAGGAACAATTAGAGGTTATCTTAATAACAGAGCCTAAACTAAAACATGACTGACTTAGTCAGGGTGCATTACAGAAGGAAGAAGGCCAGGAAGAGTCTGTGTTATGATGCAACAACATCTAGGTCTCCAATGTCACTCAGTGCCCTGTCCTATTCCCAAGGAGAGATCTCATTTATGATAACAATTAAAGCAAAACAGAGGACCATACAAAATGAATTATAGAATACATTGAAATTGATTACCAGTTCTAATTTTTTCTAGACAATGGGCAAAACCTCAATGTATTCAGTAAGTATGGGATAACAGAGTGACAAGGGATTAGGGGAACATATATTGAAAATTATTCCAACAATGTTAACTTTTCCTGGCTACAGAATTTTGCTGGCTTTGGATAATCAGTGTGGAGAGTCCCCCTGATCACACTGAAATAATTTTGCCCTATGTTAGCTAATAAAAGGATTAAAAAAAAAAAAAACTCCCAAAAATTACCAGGCTATGAGAAATAAGGGATTGGACAAGTAAGATAATGGGAGTCAAGGAGCATCATCCCTTAGCTGAGATAAGAGTATATGCAGGTAACATTTCAATGTCATGGCAACGGTGCCCAGAATAGTACTTCCGTCTCTGAGGATGGAACCTCCCTTCTCACCTGGAGCAGCTCCAAGTCAGGCTTGTGGCACATCTCAGTCAGCTCTCTGTACATTTCTTTCAGACTTTCTTTCTGTTGAGTCATTCTGAATTCACTCTCCCTGAGTTGCTGAAGAGTCTCCTTCGCTTCTTCCTCCAGCGCCTCCAGATGGAGTTGCTCCTGCTCCTGGAGAAACAAGTGGATCCTCTGATACTGAACTTTGATCATCACCTTCCGTATGGCCGCATAGTTCTGCAGAGATAGTGGATTCAAAGAATCACTCATCCTCATTCTCAACAGAAAACGTCAAACATTATTTCCTTACTGTCATCGGGAAGGCTCTTGACAAACTTTCTACCTCACACCTCAAAGGGTCCTTCCTGTCCATCCTTTCTCTATATTCCTAGTTTCTTTCCCCATTTAAATCAAGCCATCCGAGGGATCCCAGTTTTTCTCCCTAGGAGGTTTCTTCAGGGTTCCTAGTCCATTATTTATTTTTTCTCTTACCTGAATCTTCTTTTCTTTTTGTGCCTTTGCCTGACTTTCCTAAATATATTTTTAAGTGTGTAAACCTCATATTATACAGTTTAAAAAATATTCTTTATTTTTCCTCTAGGTACTACTCTATTCCTCTCCTCTCCTTTAGAATCACACTGAGTGCAATGTTCTCTTATCCATATCTGAGAAAGTTTATCCAAATCTTCAAAATTTGGACTATGAATAATTTTCATGCCCTGGTTTTCCCATATACTAGCAATATTTGAAATAGCTTGTATGGGCCTGTATATTTGTGATCACTGATATGTCATTTGAAACCACTACTTCTCCAGGGAAGAGACCACTGTCCTTTAACTGGGAACTTTAACTGAGCTAAAAGTCTAAGCTAGAATTATGTCAATATTCATACAAATGAAAAGGAACATTTTCATCCTTACCTCTAATGACGGAGTTTTGTGAGTTTCCAGATTCAGATGGTTTTGCATTTCTTGTGTCATTTTCCATAAAGAGCCCATTCTCTTTAGAAGTTTCTCCTGGAAAATACCCATAAGCTTTAGTGACACAGATGATGATACTGTAAATTTCATCTCCTTAATTATGAGCAAAGGGAGTCATTGAAAAACCGGTAATTCTGATTTAAAATGAAGTGATAAGATTTTTCCACGTTAATCTAGTCTGATTCTAATATTTTGAATATCAGAAATGACAGAGACGTATCCTACAAAATTGGGGGAACTTTACAGATGATGGAATCCATTTCCTAAGAAATTGAGACTCATATATTTATATAACCTGACTGAGAAAGCCTCAAGCTCACATCAGAAGCCAGTGTGCCTGGTGCTGCCACATGCCCCAGGATGCAGCATTTCCACATGTTTGGACAATTGGGCAACAACATTGAAATGATACATTTCTATCTTGGGACCCACACTGAAAAATCTCCACCTCGACCATCTCCATCCCCATCAACTTTATTATTATCCTCATCTTTCTCTCTGATTTAGGAGCCTGTTCGTTCCTAACTGCTTTAGAAGCATCACCTACCCGGTATTCCTCAGCAGCCCATTGTATTGGACTGTGGCTGTGAGCTGCATGCTCTGGGGACTCAGAGCAGGGGCCACAGAGCAGGGTCTTGTCAACCTCACAGAAGAGTCCTTTGGCTTCTTTGTGTGTCAAGCAGATCTGCGCCTCCAAGCTGTTGGTTTGTTTAGCTGTGTCCTGTCTGGCGAGGGAAGCCAGCCTCTTGAGTACAATATTGGTTTGGAAATCTGGCTTCTCTGATAGTCCCCTGCACTCAGGGCAGCTCTTTGGAGTCTGGTCTTCCTCCCAGCAGAGGTACAGGCAGGGACGGCAAAAGCTGTGCCCACAGTCTATGGTGATGGGGTCTATGAAGTAGTTCATACAGACGGAACAGGTTAGTTCATTCTGGAAAGCTTGCATGAATCCTTTGGAATCCATGTTTCTAGAAATTAAAGAGAAAGAACAAGAGTAATCATTCTAGTGATCATTCTTTTACCCTGATTAGATAAAAAACAAAACAAAAAACAGCCTTTGGACAAAGCTTGTCTGCTTGAACTCTATCTGATTTACCTATTTGCTTACCCCCAGTACAAACCTAGAAGTGGTGAATACAGACAGATTGGGTTCATGCTATAACACAAATGATGAAATTATAGAAGAGACTACCTAGCAACTTTATTGTTTAAAATAAGCCATGGTCTCAATCATACCTAAATTACATGGAAAAGCTTAAATATTAGAGCAAAGGCTAAGAGACAGGATGACACCAGAGTTCTTTTTAATAGATGATTGGTGCAGAAGCACAGAGAGAATCTCAATCTCTTTCTCTCTCTTCATGACTGGTACCCATACATGCACACACTTCATCTCTATGCTAATGGTCTCTATGCCTCATATCTCCCAAGTGACAGATACCCTTTTCCAAAGACAAAATTGTTTACATATAATTTAAGCTTGTTCAATTTAATCAATGTTGACTGAAATTTTGGAGTCCTAAAACTATAAAAAGTTGAGTATTTTCTTCCAACTTAAATAGCAAAACTCCTCCTCTCAAGGAAAAAGTATACTATTTCTAGCTCAGGAAAACATTTTTTCCCAGTCTTTTCAGACCATCAGAGCACCTTCACATTTCAAACTGATGAATGTTCAAGCTACAACGATAATCAGTAAAAATCAAAATTTAAAACCAACCACCCCCCAAAAACATTAAATTTACACAGCAATTTCCTCTCTACACTAGAATATCCAGAGATGGAATTGATGGAGGCATGACCATAGACCTGTGTTACTGATATTTTCTTATATGATCAATGTCACTTCTTGGAAGTCCCTACCAGGTGATTGGATCTAGTCTGAATACATTTCAACTCTAGACTGCAAACCGAAGGCTTTCAACAGGTAGCAAATAAGACCTTACAAAAATGTATCATAATTAGTTCAATACATTTAACTCATGTTGATCTGTACAAAGACCATGTAATGTCTACATTACATTCAGCATTTTAGGTGTTTTATGTGCTCCATAGATACATATAAATGGGAAAATTTAAGACCTAAAGACATCTAATACCACATAAGGTAATGAAATAAAAAGTATTAAATAACAATATTACAAATATCAATTTATTGCAATTGCTCTAGTTACAGATATTTTAAATATTGATGTCATTTAAAAAAAAAACGAAGAAAACTACTTGTTTGCTTGGACAAGACCCAAGCAGGCCAAGAGGTAAATGAAAAGTATTTGCATAAGGGAAAGTAGGCATGAAGATATTTGCAATCAATTCCTTGCTTACCAGAGTCTACTGTGAGTGGTCTCACCTCTGGAAGCCTGGACGTCCTAGTAGCCTGTGGAGGTCGGGGTCAACAAGAACTCTCCAAAGCTTGGCAGCTACACACTCTCTCAGTCTACCTTGGAGAATCAGTCGCCTCTGGACAAAGGTGCATTTTAAAGGATTAGACTCACTTGAGGCCACACCTACTTCCTGAGATTGGATACAACCTTCAGACAGGAAGGTGTGAAAACAGCTGATTGGGTTTGCAGCATATAGAAAACAACACTTGAGGGGTAAGACCCTAAAAGAATACAGACTTCCTTTATGGTAAATGTAAGAAGGTTGACCCCACACAAGTTGTTTGAAAATACATTTGAACTGAAGAAATGATTTCATGAAATGATTTTTTATTCTTCAAGCAATGACTTCATAATTGTTAAAATGTATATTCTTACTCTACTTTTAAAATTTGTAATAGCTAATGATGTTTCTAGCCATTGTTTATCTGATTATGCTTGAAAATAAAACATTAATTGGAATAATTGACACACCTACACTATATACATTTCTCATAAAAAAGGGTAACTAGGCATTCAAATGTTGTTTAAATAATTGTATATATAATAATTGGTGAAATTAACTGTGCTAAGCTTTTTCTTACCTTTAATATTTTATGAGTACTGTGGAATAAGTGGTTTATGTCCAAATAAAATCTATTGTTTGGACTCATACATTTGTAAATTTTTGTTTTTTTTTGGGTGGTACGCGGGCCTCTTACTGTTGTGGCCTCCCCGTTGCAGAGCACAGGCTCTGGACGCACAGGCTCAGTGGCCATGGCTCACGGGCCTAGCCGCTCCGTGGCATGTGGGATCCTCCTGGACCAGGACACGAACCTGTGTCCCCTGCATCGGCAGGCGGACTCTCAACCACTGTGCCACCAGGGAAGCCCCTGTAAATACTTTTAATCAGAATACTTTGTATATATTATGCATATAACATATACATCAATGGATATATTCATATTAAAATATAAATATAATGTAGTAACTACTTATACAATATTTATGTGAATAATTATCTTTAATAAAATGAATAAAGAAAATTGGTTTTTCGTGAGGTATAATTGACATATAACATTATATAAGATTCAGATATACAAGCTGAATGATTTGTTATTCATATATATTATGAAATAATCACCACAATAAGTCTAGTTAACATTCGTCACACTACATAATTACAAATACTTTTTCTTGTGAAGAGAATTTTTTTATAATGTTCATTTATTTATTTATTTTCTTATTAGTCATCCATTTTATACACATCAGTGTATACATGTCAAACCCAATCACCCAGTTCATCACCCCCACCCCCGACCGCTTTCTCCCCTTGGTGTCTATAGGATTGTACTCTACATCTGTGTCTCAATTTCTGCTCTGCAAACTGGTTCATTTGTACCATTTTCTAGGTTCCACATATATGCGTTAATACACAATATTTGTTTTACTCTTTCTGACTTACTTCATTCTGTATGATAGTCTCTAGATCCATCCACGTCACTACAAATAACCCAATTTCTTTCCTTTTCATGGCTGAGTAATATTCCATTGCGTATATGTACCACAACTTCTTTATCCATTTGTCTGTCGATGGGCATTTAGGTTGCTTCCATGACCTGGCTATTGTAAATAGTGCTGCAATGAACATTGGGGTGCATGTGTCTTTTTGAATTATGGTTTTCTCTGGGTATATGCCCAGTAGTGGGATTGCTGGATCATATGGTAATTCTATTTTTCGTTCTTTAAGGAACCTCAATACTGTTCTCCATGGTGGCTGTATCAATTTACATTCCCACCAACAGTGCAACAGGGTTCCCGTTTCTCCACACCCTCTCCAGCATTTGTTGTTTGTAGATTTACATGTAGCTGTCCAGTTTTCCCACCACCACTTATTGAAGAGACTCTCTTTTCTCCATTGTATATTCTTGCCTCCTTTGTCATAGATTAGGTGGCCATAGGTTCATCGATTTGTCTCTGGGCTTTCTATCTTGCACCATTGATCTATATTTCTGTTTTTGTGCCAGTAACCATACTATCCTGATTAAATGTAGTATCATTTGAAGACAGGGACCCTGATTCCTCCAGCTCTGTGCTTCTTTCTCAAGATTGCTTTGGCT
Source organism: Orcinus orca (assembly GCF_937001465.1). Taxonomy (NCBI): domain Eukaryota; kingdom Metazoa; phylum Chordata; class Mammalia; order Artiodactyla; family Delphinidae; genus Orcinus; species Orcinus orca. The sequence goes on along the minus strand of NC_064566.1, from coordinate 78,224,912 downwards.
ATTCAGGGTCTTTTGTGTTTCCATACAAAATGTAAAATTTTTTGTTCTAATTCTGTGAAAAATGCTAGTGGTAATTTGATAGGGATTGTACTGAATTTGTAGATTGTTTTAGGTAGGATGGTCATTTTCACAATACTGATTCTGCAATCCAAGAACATGTTATATCTCTCCATCTGTTTGTATCATCTTTGATTTTTTTCATCAGTGTTTTATAGTTTTCTGAGTACATGTCTTTTGCCTCCTTAAGTAGGTTTATTCCCAGGTATTTTATTCTTTTTGCTGTAATGGTAAATGGAAGTGTTTCCTTAATTTCTCTTTCAGATTTTTCATCATTAATGTATAGGAATGCAAGAGATTTCTGTGTATTAATTTTGTATTCTGCGACCTTACTAAATTCATTGATTAGCTCTAGTAGGCTTCTGGTGGCATCTTTAGGATTTTCTATATATATTATCATGTCATCTACAAACAGTGACAGTTTTACTTCTTTTCCAGTTTGGATAACTTTTATTTCTTTTTCTTCTCTGATTGATGTGGCTAGGACTTCTAAGACTATGTTGAATAATAGTAGTGAAAGTGGACACCCTTTTCTTGTTCCTGATCTTAGAGGAAATGCTTTCAGTTTTTCACCATTGAGAATAATGTTTGCTGTGGGTTTGTCATATATGGCCTTTATTATATTGAGGTAGGTTCCCTCTATGCCCATTTTCACCCTGCAATATTTTAAACACTTTATTTTGTGGATCAAATGTGCAAAACAAATTTACTGAAGAAATGACTTAATGTTTTCAGCTTTCATCTCAGATACCAGTTTCCACCTTACATTTTGGTGAGTGTCCATTGAAGTGGCTGTTTCTTTGAGAGGCTTCCTAAGCCAGCCTGAGATGGGATGGGTGGTAGGTGGAGGATACATACACATATGCATACTACACACACACATAATTGCTTTTGACTTTTATAAAAACTAGAAGCCAAAAAAAAAAAAAAAAAGCCTTTATCCAAGAAATAGATCATGGTGAGCATAACAACAAAAAAAATCCCTATAAATGCAGAAAATCTTCAAATTCTGATATATAATTTTGAGTTGGTTAAACGAGTTTTAGATGAGGGATAGTCTTTTCATTTTCCCACCTGTTATGTATCAAGGTACGGCCTCTATCTTTCTTGTTCTGCCCTGGGGGTTTAGTTCATAGCACAGTGCCTGACACACAGGGAGACTTCCACAGACATTTGTTTAATCAATGACGAGGGAAGAGCAGTTTTTGCAGCACTGCCCATATTCGTTGCAAGTTTTGACACCTTAATGGTGCTTGTAAGTGAAATCATCTTTTTCTAAATTGTCTTTCTAACAGCCCTTCACAGTACCCTGAACTCTGTGAGCATTTAATAAATTTGAATTTCAGTCACACTGTATTAGGAAGGCCGAAATGCATTCCATCCGGTTTCCAGTTCTGCTGAAATTAGCGGAGCTCGCCAGGTCCAGGAGCTCAGTCGGCCCGGCGCCCACAGCACAGCACAGCCCTCCAGCCCCAAACTCTCCCGCTTTTCGCGTTGGAGGCTGCAGGGAGGAGCGGAAGATCTGGGATCCGGGGAAGGGGTCGGTATACATACCCAGCATAAGTCCACCCAGGAAATATGCCAGCGCTGTAGCCAAGCACATCCAAAGCTACGGAAGACCCTGGACTTGGCCATGGCTTCCGCAGGACTGAGAGAGAAGAGCCTGCTGGCCGAGCGAGCCTCGGGAATGCTGGCGAACTAGGGCGCGCCCAGGGGATCCAAAGAACGGCCAGGTTGCTGCCAACCTCACCCGCTGCAGCCTTCCGCAAAGCCCCGCCTCCGCCCCACAGGTGGGTCCAGAGGCGAATGGAAACTGGCAGCAAACTCCTGGCCCCTGGAGCACCCGGGGACTTCGATGGGAGAGAGGAAGCCGTGCAGGGAGAGGAGACATTCTGCTTGTTGGTAGACAACGTCCATTCTGTTGACCCTGGACAAGTCTGTGTTCCGGGGGACTACTGAAAATGTCCCTGCTTGTTCCCTGAAGAACTCTACTTACCAGCCTCTTTCCAGGAGCTGCTGAATGTTGGCAGCCAAGTGCATTTAACTACTGCTTTTCCTTCACTGTTGATCACTCTGCTGTCGGATTCTAATTTCTAACTTGGCACATTTGGGAAACATTTCTGGTCCTGGCTGCTCCCTGATAACACGTTAGTTTCTCAACAACATATAACATCGAAACTGATGGGATTGTGTTCTTTGGTTCTCCCTTACCTGAACAAGTCTCCAAATTTCTGTAATTCTCAAGTTTCTTCCTCTGTGATTGGGGTTTTTGCCTACCTCACTACAATGTTATAGGTTCAAATTGATACAATTAACCACTGAAAATGCCTTGCAACATAACTTGATGGTAGGTTTTCAACAAATGTCATCTTCCCTGCCCTCCCCCCTCCTATCACATTTCCCCCAGTATTTCTTTCTGAAAGTGATTTAAAGGTTTACAAATGGTGGTCCTCTTAAATAGGATGACTCCATCCATCCATTTTACCCTGGAGGAAATCTTTAGCAATTCCTGAAGGGATTCCTCCTATCCAACCAAAAGCAGTTTGCAGTCAGAGCAAAGATGGCTGCTGAGTGGAATATGAACAGGATAGTACATGTCTGGTTATACCCCCAATCTTCGCTGCATTGTCTGAAGCCCTGATAATCTTAGTAAAGACACTTTTCTTTGTTCCTATCAAGTTGCCGGAAGGATCTAATTTCTTTTTCTTGCACTGTAATTGTTGATAGATGTATTTGATGGTTTTTCCCTTAGCACTTCTGTAGAAGTAATGTACAATAGAAGAAATACAGGTTTCTAATAACTGTCAGACTATACTACTGAATTGGGTAACAAAGTACAGAACTCTAAAAATCTAATGGCTTCCTAAAACTGCTAACAAAAGATTAAGCTCAGCAAGAACCAATCACATTCATGATTGAATGAACTGATGAATATGACTATAATTTTTATGACTTTTTGTTTGAAATATTACTGACTTTTTAATCTTTCATTTTCATATATGAGGAAACATTTCCTCTTATGTAATGAAATATAGCAATTTGGTAAATTATACCTTTGTAAGCAGAATTGAAACATTTATATTTGTTATCCCCCCCGATCCCTCCAGAATTTGAAAACTCTTAGTGAGTATTTGTGTTTTTATGGCAATAGTTACTTACATAAATCCACTAATAATCTGTTCTCCTTTTAAGAGGGCACAATTGGAAAAATTAATTATATTACAAGGCTTTGATTAGAATGTCACATTTTAGAATATGCATCCAATCAGACATGACCAGATAGTTTTAAGGAACTAAGATTGACTTTATGGAGACATAAAGCCCCTTGGAAAATCAGCCTGGTACCTTGCTTGCAAAATTCCCAGAAGCCTTACCAGGTGAGAAAGTAAGGTCACTTCCTGGCAGATATAAGAACCTCAGGATATTTGGGGGACCTCAAGAAGAGAATTAACCCAAATCTATAGGTATTACAGGTGAGTCTGATGGTAAGTTCTTGGCTTGGCTGGCTGACTTCAAGAGGCTATTAAAAATTCAGTCTGGAGATTCCTTATGAAAAGTTTCAGCAAAGAGGATTTAAAAGAGCCTATGTGAAAAAAAAAAAAAAAAAGAGCCTATGTGTTCAATTGCTATCCTTGCCAGACTTATGTAAATATTCAGGCCAAATTTCATGTAACTCATCTTATTTTGCAAACAAATTAATTTTAATTTGGCTTTCTTTGATAAAAATGAGGGTGACTATAGAGAGGAAAAAATTCTCTTTCAGTAGAAACTATAATACACTGTTATTAATATTAGATTCTAGTTCTATTAATCATCCTTGAGATTTTGGTTGTCCACCTGAAAACCAAAATGGATCCTGAATTCTTCTAGTTTCTTCAAATATTTGACTACAATTCTTCAAACTAACATTTCCAGTTTTTCTCCCACTTTTGACTTGGAATCATTGAGAACTAAAGCTGCCCTTTCCCTGAAGCCCTGCTATCTGAAGCTGAACAGCTTGATATAAATGTAAGAGAGACCACCACAATAGCCCATGCTTAGGCAGTCTCTGTACCTGTTGCTTTGTAAGCCACTCAGAAACTTTACCTGAATACCTAATGACATCATCAGAGACATTTCTAACTGCAAAAGATACTTCAAACTTCAAATCTAGAAATCTTCTCAAATGGAAACTCTCAGGACTCAGTTGCTGAGTTTATATTTGTTCCAGTCATTAAACTTTGTTTTACTTTTGTCTCCACAGAAATGCATCTTATTAAATACCTGACTGCTCGCACCCTATAGGCCTAACTTTGAGGGCCCACTTGCATCACTGCCTCCTGAAATGAGTAACTGACATGACCTACTGTCAGAACTAAGAAATTGGCTCAGTGAGATGAAGCAATCTATTGACTCAATTTCTGGAATGTGAAACTTCTTAAAAGAAATTTCAAAGTCAGGACTGTAGGAGAGCAAAATTTGCCACCCCAAAATGTCTCTTTGGTATGTGTACTATTTCTAGATGAAAACAGCCAAGGCCTCAAAGACTCAGGAATAAACTTTTACCTTCCCCCTAACTGCCGAAAAGAATGTAGATAGAGGACCAGTGGCAGGAATGGAGCTATCACCATTGATAACTATAGGATGAACCAGGTGTGGTAGACAGGGAAGAACCAGGAATAGTCTGTTAAAATTCCTCTCAGTGTTCCATTGTCTCTACCTGGCCCAGCAAACTTTTTTTTTTTTTAACCAAACATTTGCTTTTCCATTTCCATGTGAAATGCCTTCCTCCCCTTTGAAGTCCCAAACCCTGAGAGTTTTAGCCATTTTTGGGAGTTACTTAGTTTTCTGGGTCTCTCTCATGTATACATGTTAATAAATTGTTTGATTTTCTCATGCTTTAAAAGAAGGACTAAGTTATTTGTGAAATTTGTTTTTTCTTACTCTTATCTCAATTTTTATAGCTAGTAAATGTTGACTAATAGAAAAATCATTTTATTCATTAGCACAGCTTCCCAACCTGATTAATCTTCCCAAATTAAAATTAGATTATTCATTTTTTCAGTATTTATTGAGTGGCTATAGCATTCCAGACATCGTGAAAAATTCTGATGATATGACCCTTGCCTTTAGGAAGCCTACAATACAATAAGAAGGCAAATATTGAATATGTAATTAAATGTAAGAAGTTCTAAAAAGGAGCAGTATTACCTTAAATGTGAAGCATGTCGCTGCCTTAATAGGTGGCATCTGCAATCTGGATCTTGCCAATCCATTGTAAAAAGTCCAGTTAGCTGGTTTAGCAAGTCTTTGGAGTTTTTAAAAAAATATATGGATACAAATTCAATATCTGTTCTTCTTAATTAAGCTTAAAGCAGAAGGCTGCTGTCTAATTATTAGCATCTTAGAGGATATTTGTATCTTACAAAGCACACTTAACAAAGCAACATTGTTGATTTATGCCAACCCCTTGCAGTCTTTCCTTCAAAGCTAAAAAATATATAAGAGACTTTTAGTACTGGAAAATCAGTCTCTCAGTAGAACTATTAACACATTTGATCTGCACATTATTCAGAGCCTCTAGCAAGACAGAACTCATTATCTTCTCCATTCATAAAATTAAATTGTTCCTATATAATCTTCCCTCACCCCTTCTAACATCCTAGAAGAGGCAATCTTGTAACTTCAAAGTCCAAATCCCTTCAAATGGGTCACAGCAAGGTTTGAAAACAAAGTACCACATATGTACTAACAAAGCAGTATATGTAAATTTCTTAATAAACATACCAATAATTAAGATTCAATAGAGAAGAAATAATGTTTAGTGTCAAATTTCATGTTTTGGCTGAAGATGTTACCTTATCTCTCATAAATGAGGAATCACCTAGATGCTCACTGTACAGATATAAACATGATGCCATTAATAATGTCACAAGGTGACAGGATGATCTGGTCATCCAGATAGCAACATTCTGTTTCCAAAAAAGTGAAAAGTTGATGTCATGATGGCTGAGATTCATGACAAGTGTTACTTCTAGTTGAGTATTAAAATCCTATGTCTAAAAACTGCCCAAAGTTAGTTTGAAACTTAAGATGTTAGAATGTTAGTATATTGTACAATAAACCATAGCATATAACAGGTGAGAAGTGAGACAGGAGTGTAGTGTGAAAAGTATAAAAGACTGATAAAAGTAAGTGAGAAGAAAGTTTAAAAGAAAGGCAGAAAACCATGACTGGATGATTTCCTCCTGAAGTCACAATTACTCTACTCAACAGTAAATGTAGAAATTAGAAAAGACCCACCAAGTTAAAGTGTAAAACAGAAAGAGGGCTGCAACCCATGTCCTCCTATCAATACCAGCTGTGTGTACCATGATGCTAACATTCCAGGCAGAATGGTAAATTATATTATTTGGCCTTTAAACCATGTTTCCCTATTCAGTATTATAATTAACATGTACCTTCAGCCTATTTTCCACGATAGCTTTTACATAATACTACTAGGATTAGGGGACCCCCTCATGGTTTTTCTTCCAACACTCATTCTTCATTTACATCCTCAGTCCCTGTGTACCTTCAGTACCATTAGATTATGAATAAATCGCTCTTGATTTATTTATTTATTTTTTGGCCGTGTTGCACAGCTTGCAGGATATTACTTCCTCCACCAGGGGTTGAACCCCGGCCCTCTGCAGTGAAAGCACAGAGTCCTAACCACTGGACCACAAGGGCATTCTTAAAATCTCTCTAGATTTTTGATCTTCCTTCTAACAGCACTTTCTCTATTCTATCTTACCTGACACATATTTTTACTTGATGATACCCTTTCCCCTAAAAGCAGAAAAAATTCCACTTCATGGGAAAGTAGAAATAAGTCCTGTAGGGACTCATGGGGTCAGAGAGGAACGATGGACCTTTGCTCTGACATCATCAATTCACTGGTTGTTCTCTTTTGAAGTTACTACCCTCTGATTATATCATCTGCTTCTTATTCTCATTACCGTCCCCAGGTGAACACCAAGATATTCTCCCACCTTCTGCAATGTTTTTCACAGCTGTCTTGTAGATTTTTGGTGCACCTCTGGCCCTTCACTCTTCCTTTTCTTTCACACCTTGCATACAATCCATCAGTAAGTTCTATTGGCTCTGCAATCAATATACGTCATGAATCCAGCTGCTCCACCAGTATTCATCTAATCCTAGCCACAGTCCTCTCTCATCTGTCTAGACTTCTGCAACAGATCCCTAGCGGGGCTCTTCCTCCACTGTTGCTCCCATACCCGTAATCATTGACTCAGTAGTTTTCTTCATAAAGTAGCAATCAGATCATGTTATTATTAAAAATCCTTCAAAGCTTTCTCATTAAACTTAAAAACAAAATTCAGACTCGTTAGAGTGGCAGCTAAACCTACTTGATCTAGCTTTTGAAGCTTGCCTCCCTTCAAGGGAAGACAACACTAAGGAAACACATGCAGACCAAGTGCACAGAGACCAGGAAACAACCACATCAGCAGAGATCACCAGCATCACAAAGAAGCAGGCAATCCCCAAGCGAGGCCTGTGGTACTGTGCTCTCCCAGCGCTGGTGTAGTGCGTCCATATGCCTACAGATGAAGGCATTGGTAAATGGCCAGTGGTTAAGAGAGTCACTGGTCTTCTTTCAGGGTCTTTTGTGGTGTCATATAAATTTTGTGATTGTTTTTTCTTCTTATGTAAAAAAAATGCTATTGGACTCTTCATAGAGATTGCATTGAATCTACAGATGGCTTTCTGTAGTATTGCCATTTAAACAGTATTAATTCTTCTAACCTATGAACACAGGAAACCTTTCCATTTATTTGTTACAATATATTCTTTTTTTTTTTTTTTGCGGTACGTGGGCCTTTCACTGTTGTGGCCTCTCCCGTTGCGGAGCAACAGGCTCCAGACACGCAGGCTCAGCGGCCATGGCTCACGGGCCCAGCTGCTCCGTGGCATGTGGGATCTTCCCAGACTGGGGCACGAACCCGTGTCCCCTGCATCGGCAGGCGGACTCTCAACCACTGGGCCACCAGGGAAGCCCTATTTGTTACAATATATTCTTAATAATGGTCTGAGGAAACTGACCCCATGCTCTATGACTCAGATTGTATACAAATACCTGGCAATATCCTCTATATTGGGTATTTTCAGGCTCATTTTTGTATGAGCCTCTGGCCCAACTTTAATATGTTAGAGGTTCTCAAGAGGAGGCTAGAGACAATGATACCACTCACAGTTTTTAAACCTCCAGATGTCTGCTTCCTTCTATACGTTGGATCTCTTAGGTTTCCAACATATTGACTGCACATTAGAATCACTTGGGAGTTTTCAACATGCCAGTGATTGGAGCACAATCCCAGAGATTCTAATTTAATTGGTTTGATGCTACGTATTAGTGCACTTAAGAGCTACCCAGGTGAATATGCAGCTAGAGCTGCAAACCACTAGTCTATAATCTTATTTAAAGTTTGATCAAAGATCAGCAGCATCAGTATCACCTGAGAGCAGTTTAGGCTTTATTTTAGATATACTTAATCAGCATTTGCATTTTGAGAAGACACGCAGGTGACCTAAATGTACTTTAATTTAGAGACGCACTGGTCTAGAAAACATACACACTCCCATAGGACTCAAGTTCTTAAAATAAGTTGATATCTTGAGAACAAGTCCTTCAACATGTGTTTTTCAAGATTAATTGGAATATTTTCAACACTTTGAATTTTTATATATCTTTTAGAATCAAGTTCCATTTTCACAGGAAGAAAAAAATCCTTCTGGGTTTTTGGTTTTAATTTTATTCAAAATTATCTGACACGCATTATTTAACAAATTCAACTGTATATTAAAACATATTACCCCTAATGTAGCTTCATAGAACAAATATCTACATCTGCTTTTAAGAAAGGGGAAAAGGCCTGAAGTTGCATCATATTTATGAAACTGGGCGAGGCGGTGTTCCCGGGCAGAGTGAGCCCAGGCGCCACGGGAGGCCTCCCATCCGCGCCCGCACTGGGAAATCGCTGGGCTTCCTCTCGCCAGCCATCGCCCCTCTGAGACCATTCGAGCCCGTCCGAAGCCGTCCGAGCCCCTCGGAGCCCGTCCGAGCCCGGGGCCAGCGAGCGTCTCATGCACAGGCACCTGGTTCCCCGGCCCCGGCCCGGGGGCCGCGGGCGGCGCGTCAGAGGGAGGCGAGCGCCGCAAGGTGGCGGCGCCTCCTGCGGCCGAGATGGCTCAGGCGAGCATCAGCACCAAGGCCAACGAGGTCGCTTCTGCTGCTCCTCGTTCATGGGTTGACCTCTCCAGCCGCCTTCTGGAGAGCCTGGACCAGCTGGAGCGCAGGGTGGAAGCTTTGAGAGAAGCTGCTGCTGCAGTTGAGCAGGAGAAAGATTTCCTTCTGAGATGATGCACAGCATCCAGAACAGCCAGGGCACGCGCAGATCGGCGACGGGGAAAGAGAAGAATTAAGTCTGACTGCAAAGCGTTTGATGGGACCGTTGAAGTTTCAATGGAAACAATTAGAAACCCCCAGCAGCAGGAGCCCCTCAAGCATGCCCCAGGATCATCAGCGAGGTGGTCAGCACGTTTCTGGATGATTTGGGAAACGCCGAGTCACCTAGCGTCGATGTACAGCGCATGCCCCTCAGAGGTGCCTCCTGGGCTGGGGGATCAGAAGTTTCAGTCCATAGTAATTGGCTGTGCTCCTGAAGATCAGAGGAAAATTAAGAGAAGACTAGAAACCATGCTTAGGTCTGAACACTAATTGAATCTGCTTTCAGCACTTTGTTGCAGTTTTGGAACCAGTTCCTTTAGAATGCGCTAGCAGCTTGATGATGGCCTTGTCAGAGTTTTCTAAGAGCCCTTATAAAGAATGACGTATTAAGGATAAAATATTATTTTAAGTGCACATTCTAAAGGAACTGGTTCCAAAACTCTGCAACAAAATGCTGAAAGCAGATTCAATTAGTGTTCAGACCTAAGAGCCCTTATAAATAATGATGTAATAAGGATAAAATACTATTTTAAGTGATAACTAGTTCCGTATGTTAGGCATAACAACTAATTTGATACTGATAGTTGTTTCCGATGAGGAAAATATTTCAGTGTCGTTAGTTTTGTGAAGAACAATTAAAGCTAGAAATATTTTGGTTACCTTTCTAGAAGTTTTTAGATTGAATTCTTGTCTTGTGCTAGGCTCTAGCACATCCACTGTTCTTGGATGAACACTTAGTGTGTGAAGGAAAATAAGTGCTCGTCTAAGGGAAAAGCCTCACGGTTCTTTTCTGGCCTGTGTCTGCGAAGACACCGGGGCACATGGGGCACCTGTTTGACTAGACATTCTGTACATAAAGCAGTCCACACATTGACCACACATCTGCTAACCAACCAGAGAGCTTAGAGGAATGGAAGGGAATTTTCTCTACATCTTCTCTTTCATTCAGCAGTTGTGTTTTTTGACATCTGTATCAAATTATTTTGAACCTAAAGATATATGCATCTCATAATATGAATGTATTCCTTGATAATACATGAAAACATGACACAAAATGTGAGAGAATTCACCTCTAGTTTTATCACTGTGAACAACTATATATCCACTTCATCTTTTTTCAAATGCATCATCTTTAAATTTTTAATCATTACGGAAATACAATGTTGTAGCTTGCCTTCAAACAGAAAAAAATTAAATGCTGTTATAAAGTCTGCTCTTTTTTTTTTTTTCAATTTTTGGCCGCACCGTGTGGCATGTGGGCTCAGTAATAGAACCCATGGCCACTGCATTGGGAGTGCAGAGTCTTAACCACTGGACCGCCAGGGAAGTCTGCTTTTAATCCTCAACTTAAAAACCTCTTATTCTTAGTCCTAGCAGTTCTAATTTATTTGAATTATTTCAACAAATTAGTTGGATAAATTTACAATTTATATGTAAACCATGTTTACTGCATAGGAAATTTGTAGCTAGTATACAGACCCCCCAAACATGGCTTGCATATTAATTTGTTTATCAATACACCCAAAAGGATGTGCACAAAATTTCATTAATACTAGATAACATAGACACCCCTACTATATAGACAGGACCTTATCAATCTTGTCCCCCAGTGTTTATGTGGGTAGCTTTCCTAAAACTGTACAAATATTACATGTTTAATCTTTTGTAATATGATATTACAAAGAAATTGCTTTTATTCTTGTTCAGTTCGGTCATCTTCATATATGTTTAATCCTTACTAGTCACTTGTGTTGTTTAATTTTCTTCTTCTGTTTTTTTTTTTTAAATTTCCCTTGCTATATATAACATCTTCACTACTGGTTTCTAAGAACTCATTTATGAGTGAGAATGTTAACCATTTGTGATGCAATGCAAATCAAATACCATATTTTATTGCCATCAATTTACTATGGTGTTTTGTATTTTGGTTGTGTATTAAAGTATAATCATGTTGTGTTTTCTGTAGTGAGTTCTTAGAAAAGTCCATTATTGTTAAGCCAGGACAAAATGACTTACAGATGGCTCCTTAGGGGGGGAAACTTGAGGAACTAGAGAAGGTGTGTGAAAGAGAGATCATAAAACACTGCAGAACTGACCTTCAGGAACAGCTAGAGGTGGCTAGGCACAGTGGTAGAGATAGATCCAGGGAGATGAAGCTGTGCGTCTGCGAGATTCTGGGGCAAAGGAGCAGAGAGGGCCTCTGAGGGTCATGTTCTCCCAAGATGGGAGCACAAGGCTGCGCTCTTAATGTAGCTCTGGCATCAGGGCTCTTCTGGCAACTGTCTCTCTAAAGGCCACTTCATGAACAGTCATACCAAGTTCTATTATATTAGGAAAGGTATTTTCTTCCCTCTGGATTCTTCCTAAATATGAAGTGAAAAACGTGCTCTATTGATGGTATTTATATGCAATTAGCCTTCTTGGACTTTTATAAGGTGAAGGTAGGTCAAGGTAGCTTTCTTCACTTCATAAGTCTAGAGGACTCGGTTGTTTTCATAAGGTGTTCAGTAATATGAACTCAACTTTTTGCCATCTCCTGGTTCTGCTTCTCTTCCCACTTCTTTTCTTGAGACATTCTCCTTCTTTGCTCCCGCCGCCTAAGTCTTGCTTCGTATGTATTTTACTCCCAGTACTTTTTTCTCATTATGAAGCCTGGTCCTGGAAGGCAGCTTTAGTTGGTTATGTCTGAGAGTTGTAGGGACTGGAGGGTACCAGCCCCTTCACATGTTATCGTGGATTCCTTACATATTTCAGCCTGAACGCACTCACCCTACTCAGGTTCATCAGTTGTTCTTTAAGGGACCTGCCAGCTTTCAATGAATCCCTATTGCTAACTTTTGGGGTTCTGAAATTTATCAGATATCCTGTCCTTTCCTTCTGTTTCCTCCTAAACAGATTCTGATACCCCATGAATCTTAGATATCCCTGATTTGTCTCCATCTGTCCAAATTTTGGGACTTCCAGACAGTTTTGTTGTAGAAAAGGTTCACGAATTTTGATATTGTATCCTAGTTTTTCTTCTGTTTTATTTAGAGTTTTGGAAATATTCCTAACGTACATTGCACTTCTTTTATATTGCCAGAATTCACAAGTGTAGTTTGGAGAAATGCACTGTATAAAAAAATGAAGAGTGCCTCCAACCTGGATCGCAGTGTTTTTAGTAGTTTCCATAAGTTGTATATAAGAGAGAACTAGGACAAAGGAATTGTGGAAGTAGTTCTCCAAGGCATCATGCTCTCCTTCACTTTGAATTTTTGAACATGCTGTTTCCTCTATCTGAACATCACTTCCATTACCCCTTTTCCTACTTAATCTCTATTTATTCAAGGGCAAATTGTGGAATAATTTCCTTTCAGAAAATGTTTACATTTCAAAAAATGCACTTCTAGCAATTTCCATCGCACCATGGATCTCCTACTATTATTTTGTGTAAATATATCTATATAGCAACAGGACTATTTTAAAAATTTCTAGAATGATGCTTTGGGCCAGAGTTGGAACCACATTCTAGCAAGATTATAGGTCATCATGACATATATATATATTGTAGAATAATTTCATTAAGTGTATTTAATTTTTTAACGTAATTTATTTTGCTATCTATTATGTATTAGTGGTTTCTTGTTGGAATTCAGTAAAAGATAAGTATGGTAGATGGATGAAATAAAGGAAGCTAAGTGCTATGATCTTAATGTCTGTGTCACCTCCAAATTCATATATTGAACCCTAATGCCCGATGTGATGGTATTAGGAGGTGAGCTCTTTGAGAGGTGTTTAAGTCGTGAGAGTGGAGCCCTCATGAATGGGACTAGTGCCTTATAAAAGAGGCTCCAGAGAGATCCTGAGTGTCTTCTGCCAAGTGAGGACACAAGAAGTCTGCCCCTGAAACAAAGCCATCAGCCAACCACCTCGGCACCCTGATCTGAGACTTCCAGCCTCCAGAATAGTGAGAAATAAATTTCTGTTGTTTGTCCAGTTTATGATATTTTTTTATAGCAGCTCCAATGGATTAACCTAACATTTTCTATGAATCTACTGTGAGCCAGTTATAGGCATTAAATTTAATCTTCACTTATACTTATTTCATGAACATATACATGAGGAAACAGATAAGCAATGAGTTAATTATTTTAACCAATGTCATCTTATTGTAATAGCTAATTCACAATTTTAATCCATATTTGCCCAATTCCAGTATTTGTACTTTTTTGACCAAATAATGCTTTCTATTACTGATTACACTTACTGGTCATTCTTCAATGTTAGAATGATATATTAAAGTTAAGAATTGTAACTTTTATCTCTGTAAACCATGCAACAAGGCATGGCTTAGAAAACATTAGGTGCTGAATGAATTAGAAAAATGCATGCGTTAAATTCACAAGAAGAGCCCCACTTGACTGGATATCTCACTATCTATTCTGGCTTATAAGCCTTACTAGCACTTGAGGGCAAAAATAACTTATGGGAAAATCTGCTGGAGGGCAAAAATGACTTATGGGAAAATCTGCTGATTTTCAGGTAAAAAGAATGAATTCTTAGACCTAATTTTGCAAATTTAAAGTCAAGGAAGGAAGCAAATAACACAAACTGCTAAAGGATTTTCCAAATAAATTCAACATGTTAGCCATCTAGAAGGCATATAAAATTGATAAATCTCCAGTAACTTTAAGAGATTAAAAGCATATATTTACAGAGCATACCTGTGTATGAAATTGTATATGGTGGACTCTATGGGAAATAAATGTATTATTTTTTGAATACCAAATGCCTTGTGCACTACTTATCTGCCTGTTTTTTCCGATGAAAACTCAAAATCAGCTTTAATAAATATTTGTTTTAATAAAGTAAAACATAAAAATGTGTTGAAGAATGTGCAATAGCCATCTATCTACCTATCTATCTATCCAACTATTTATCTAATTCAATGATCTTTATGTGTTAAAATAAAAATATTTTCATGTACCAATAGTGAAAACTATGGACTTGGGTGACAATGATGCGTCACTGTGGGTTCATCAGTTGTAAAAAATATATGCTGCATACAGAGAGACAACCTATACTAGATGTAAGAACATGATAATAAAGGGATCCCTGAAACCCAAGATCAGACAGGCAGATCTACAGTCCCCATAGCAGCATATTCCTCAGGAAACAGACTCTTGATCCCGTGATCCAGATCCACCTTGTATTGTTTCTGCACCTCCTCAGCCTGTTTCTTATAGTTCTCCTTCTGATTCTTCAGGATGCCTTGCCGGGATCTCCACCATACGATCCCTCAGGGGCATATCTTGCAACTCCTGACTTGACCGTGAATCGTGGTGGAACATCTGATAGGTGTCCTTGGAGGTTCTTCAGTCTCTCCACGGAATCTAATCCTCATGGAAAAATAGTTTTCTGGGGGAGACTTCACTTCTTGCACATTTTCCTGAAACTTCTTTTGGCCTTTGATTTAGATTTCTTAGGGGACATCCGATTTCTTGGAATATTGGACTAGTTCAGAGTGGTGTTCCCTGAACTGAGCCATTTTCTCCTCACACTCCTGTTTCTCCTTCTGGAAATCTTGAATATGTTTCAGCTTCATGTTCTCTGGGAACTCCTTGTCTTTCGCCTGGTACACAGTTTGGGGTGTTTTGAGGAGTACTAGGGATACATCTCCTTTAAAAAGTGGGGGTAAGTTGTTACGGGCTTCTTGGGTAAATCAGAATGTTTCTTCTGTGTGTGGGGGGGTGGGTGTTTTGCTTTTGTGAGGATTTTTAACATGTTCCTTAACTACCAGGACTAATTCTTTTTTTTTTTTTTTGCGGTACGCGGGCCTCTCACTGTTGTGGCCTCTCCCGTTGCGGAGCACAGGCTCCGGACGCGCAGGCTCAGCGGCCATGGCTCACGGGCCCAGCCGCTCCGTGGCATGTGGAATCTTCCCAGACCGGGGCACGAACCCGTGTCCCCTGCATCGGCAGGCGGACTCTCAACCACTGCGCCACCAGGGAAGCCCCCAGGACTAATTCTTTTAAGGTGCAACAGTTTCTCAAGTTATAAAATGTTTCTAACCATTGGAGTTTACACATTTCTCCAGAAATATCTTAAAAAGCTACTTTTTCCCAGTCCATCAGTGACTGAGTTGTTTTGAATGCATGGCTGTGATTGAACAGGGGATTATTCTCCATTTCTTCCAGGAACTTCACAATGTCGTCTTTGGACCAATGGTGTTGGCCATTGGGCAACACCATTTCTAGGATTTGGGGCTGCTTACAAGGTCCCAGTTCTGCAAGCACCACCACAAGAGCTCCAACTTCCTCACACTCAAGACTCAGCTGGTGAATTATTTCTTGAGGTTCTGTAGTGTGACTGATGCCATGTTTCTGCAGAGAAAGGGAAGGAAAGGAACTTTCCTTCTATGCCATGAATGAGATAATCACACCTCATCTGTTGTAAGTCAATTCTATAATTTAATTGACCCTTAAAAATAAAATGAAAACCTTCCCAAATTCTAATTTGAAATTTATGTTTTGTTTTCAGATGCATCATCTGTACTCTTTAAAATTCCCCTTGCCTCTCCAGCCTTCATTCCACCCAATTTTACAGGGCTTACCATAAATGGAACTTAACAAAAAAATGAGTCATTCAATCAAGAGGCTTAGAATAAGAGATATAATCAAAGAAAATGGAGGAAAAAGATCAAAATGAAAAGAGAAATGGCTAAAAGGAAAGGACTTTCACTCCATAGTGCACTGAATACTTCCTTTGAATTGTAGGACTGAAGATACAGTGAAGGATCTGGAGATAAAAATGAGACAAACCAAGAAGCTCCTTCTTGTACTCTGTAAAAAGAAAACAAAATACATCCAGCTCTTGAGTTTTTGTGAATTGGATATTATAGATTGTACTTGAACAAATTATCGTTTAATATATTCTTGTGGAGATGTGCCTGAGAATGAATGCTTTCTAGTGAACCATACTGTTTCTGCTTTCAAATGACCAGGGTATAATGAACATTATAGAACAATTACAATATTTTTTAGGTATCACATTATATTACAGAATTCTGTATTTCTGTCATCTGAATTATTCTTCAAATTTAAATTGGTTTTGGCCTTCCCCCTGCTAAGGAAATTATACCACCTTATGCTCAGTAGTATTTTATATGTCAGTTTAAATTCTGACAGTCACCATCATGTGAAGTCCCGTTTTCTGTTTCCATATCACTTTATGTAGGGTCTTCATCTTCCAGTAGATTGTACTGATCGTCTTAGGGAAATCTCAAAATCAACACTATAAAACAAAATTATGCAGTAGTTATTTTAAACCTCAAACTAATGGAATTTTCTTAGGCTGTAAAGCTGCAAATCAATTACCTCTCTTTTGTTGACATTATCAGTTAGCATTTTATGTCTATTATGTTAGCTACATTTTGGAAAACTTTATCAATGCTGGAATAATATTTGTTTATATTAATTCTTTCATTCATGTATTTGTTCATTGATTCATCCTATACTTCTATGTATTATAAGTCTGCATTGGATAGTAGGAATATAGTAGTAAATAATATACTGTCCCTACTGTCTCAGAATTGTCTGTCCAGTAGTAAAAGTGCTAATTTGAGGAAGGTTTGTTGAACATTATGATGAGACGGTATATGCTCAGAGAGTGTGTAATGAGAGGAACTACACTGGTCTGTGTAGTCACGAAAAACTTCCTGGGAAAAATGTTGTTGAGCTGAGATGTGCTTAATGACTAGGATTTAGAGAAATGATAAAGTCTGTCAAACACTTGGTTCTTACCAACTAGGTCAGCTTTGAAGAGAAAACTAAGCACCATTCCTTTTGTTTACTAACCTGATATATACATTACCTCATGCTTTCACCCCAATCTGGTTCAGATACGCAAGTAAAGCACACTGTTTACAATGTAGATGAATCTTGAAAGCATTAAGTGAAAGTAAACAGACATAAAAAGCCACACATTGTGTGATCCAATTTATTTGAAACCATATAATAGAAAAATCCATGAAGAATAAAACTGGATTAGGGGGTGACTTGGGAGGGGGAGGGGGAATGGGGAGTAAATGTTAATGGTCATTGGTTTATTTTGGGGGTGATGGATATGTCCTAGAATTAGATAGTTATGGTTTCACTTTTTGAATATTACTAAAAGCCACTGAATTATATAGTTTAAATGGGGTAACCTTTATGGTATGTAACTTGTATTTTAATAAAACTATTATTTATGACAGAAGAAAAGCAACTGATTATACTCTATGAAATATTCCATAATAAATTTTTATTACAAGAAAATTTAATTAACAAATTTATACATTCAACATGGTTATGCCATTTTATAAACATATAGTCGTATGTTCCATTAAATTACAATGTGCTCAGAGATAGTCAGATATCATCCTGTGGCCTCACGTGAGGTTTAGGAAAGCAATTTGTTCAGGCAAGAATTTCATCAATTAAATGGTCATGGAACTTGACTATTCATGGAGACCTAAGGCAAAGGAAAGGCGTCAGAGGGGAGGAGAAGGAGAAAGGAAGGAAACTATATATGAGGGAACCTCTGCAAACATCATAGAAGCTCACAGTTCCATTGTCATAATCCAGAAACACTCCAATCCTACCCAAAGGCCTTTGCACATACTGAATTAAGGGTGGGGAGTTTGTGGACAAAGTATAATGATTGTTCACCTTCATAGAAAATAGCAAAAATGCTTCTTCAGAATCAATAATGATATCAGTATCACTCGTCAAGATATTTTTACAGACTCCCAGAATCCAGTTCGAGGAGTGTGTCACATCCACCTCCCAGTAATGCCTCCCAGAGGTGAAGGCCACAGCTCCCCAGGCCACAAATCCTTCCACAATCTGGGGCTGTCTGGACACGTCGTGATGGTCACCTCCAAACATCACACTTGTACCATCCTCAGAAAGGCTCACATTGTGAACGGTCATTTTCTGACTCAGAACATTATCCACTGCAGAAAGAGCAAAAATCAGGTCAGCAAATGAGATTTCCACAGCCTGAGAGGCAGAGGCTCTCTACCCAATGAGTCTTTTCATTTTCCCTCCTCCAAGGAAATACAAAGCAAAGACAGCAAAGGGAGTTCAGACTAGCTCTTCTATGAAGAGTAAGAGTCATTACTATCTCACCAGCACACAGAAAGACTTCAAATCATACAGAAAAAGAAAAAAAAAGGGAGATATGAACTCTGTGAAGTCTGATTTAATGTCAACGTCTTGACAGTTTATTTCAGGACTCACCAAAATCATTATTCTTTTTCTTTCATTTAGAAAACTTTTCTTGTGTCCTTTGTCTTTAATATGATCTAGCATGTAGATAGCACTTGCTATCATGTGGGTATTTATTGGGCTATGGTCTCTACTTACTACATTTTCAAAGGTCAAAATTTTGATAGAAATCCATCAGTGAATAGTTTGGAAGCTTCTAAAAGGATGTTCTGGAAGCTTCTAAAAGGATGTTCTGGCTAACCATGTTCAAATATCCCTTGCCTTTCAGTTGTTCTGAAATTGATCTAATAGCATTACAATTATCCTGCCTAAGCTAATTTTAGTCTTTTCTGTCAATTCTTGCTGATTTTAGAAATAAATCTTTTTGTACAATGCATAATAAATGAGCTGGTAATACAGAACAAATTAAAAACTAGCAATGCCATATTTAACTTTATAAGAGTGAAATAAACTGAATAAACACAATATTGATGGTTACTCACAAAAGTAAATATTCTCTCTCTTTATAACCACATGAGCAAGCTGGTTGCTCTCCTCTTGCTCTGCCTATGTCATATGTAACTGAATATATATCTCTAGCTTTGCATTTTCGGTAAACTATAGGTTGCAAAGTTCAGCCTTGATCTTTGTAATACGACTATACAAGCAGGAAAAATGTAACAACTTTGGGAAGTTATGTACTACCTTCATGTCAGAAAAAATAAAATAACAATAAACGAAGGCTCCTTCCCAAGAAGTTCTAATGAAATGTAGTCCTGCTCACTGAAGGTTGACTCTTACCTCTGAAGCTGTTCAGCATGTCTAGGATTCCAGTGACAGGCCAGGAAGTGAGCTCTGGGTTCACTGGCTGAGGCTTTTGCATCTGTATCAAATCAGTCCTGTAACAAATGACATCAGTTGCATTTCAAGGTCAAAGGCTAATCACAGGACCATTACAAAAAAGCAGTTTTTAATCCAGGATATTTTGTCAGAATTCTCCTATTTTTGGTTAATTGGATATACATTATATTCTACACACTTGGGAATATAAAAAGTTACCATACTTTTTTCTAAATATAAATTACATCAAATTTCAACTCCCCTATTCTTCTCAGACTTTACTCCAGTTTTCAACTTATTGAACTTCATTCACTTCCTCTATTCCAACTCAGGTGATGCAAAGATCCTGGGCATTTTACAGAGAGCAAAAAATTCAGGCAAAGCCTTTGGGACTGCAGTCAGCAAGTAGTCATCAAGGATACGTTCAGTGTCTAAAAGGAAGAGTTCACTGAGCCCGACGTGTTTGCTCTTATCAGCCCATTAAGGGAATCCAATTCCAGCCTGGCTGCCTTGGTCCTGAAGGTCTAACTTTCCAGTGGGCACCAGGAAGCCATTAGCTCTGAGGTCCTACCTACAAGGGGGCTTGCTGTAATGGAACAGGCTGATTCAGTGCTACTCCTAGGAACAAAATCACAGCCCCTCTTCCTATTAGGGAATTTGCCCCTTTCCTGCCATTTTCACCTTCCAACTCATTAGTGTAGGTGCTTCCTCTGTGATATCTCAGAAAAATCCCTTCCCTAAGTTTTACTGTGGTGAGTCTGGAGAGGATGGGGTGAGTGGGTGGAACAAAGCCCAGAATGTCAGAAAGTTTTCAGGTATATTTGAATTCAGCCAAATGAAAAGGAAACTTCTCAGACCAAGGATCAGAAGGCCTCTAGAATCCTTTTGAAATAAAACAGAAAATAGCCAAAAAGACGATGTTAATAGATCAAAAGATGTACTGTTCGTCATCCATGTGCGAGGGTTCTGCATGTATGGATTCAACCACGGATTGAATCTGTAATTTCTGTTTTATTTTATTTATTTAGTTAGTTAGTTTACACTAGGTCCTTGTTTGTTATCTATTTTTTTGTTAAATTTATTTTACTTATAGAATAATACCTAGATAAATTCTTTTCAAAAAGTTTGAACATTATAGGTAAAGCTAAAGTCTCCCTTGACCACCATTTTTTTTTTTTTTTTTTTTTTTTTGCGGTACGCAGGCCTCTCACTGTTGTGGCCTCTCCCGTCTCAGAGCACAGGCTCCGGACGCGCAGGCTCAGCGGCCATGGTTCACGGGCAAAGCCACTCCGCGGCATGTGGGATCTTCCCGGACCGGGGCACGAACCCGTGTCCCCTGAATCGGCAGGCGGACTGTAAACCACTGCGCCACCAGGGAAGCCCTGACCACCATTTTTAATCCTGATCTTCTTCCCTATGGCTTGAGATAACCACTGTGTGTTATTTATTTTAAATATAGCAGTGTGTACACGTCAATCCCAAATTCTAAATCCATCCTTCCCCTACATTCTTCCTCCCTGGTTCTAAATGGAAAATATTCAGAAAAAAAAAAATTCCTGGAAGTTCCAAAAAGTGAAACTTGAAAATGCCACATACGTGGGAACTATTTACATAGCATTTAATTTACATTTTATTAGGTGTTATAAGTAGTCTAGTAATGACTAAAGTGTATGGGAGCATGCTTATAAGTTATCTGCAAATACTATGGCATTTTCTATAAGGGATAGTGCATCCCGGGATTTAGATTTTGGGGATGGCCTGAAAACAATTCACCGTGGCACCAAGGAATGACTATCCAACCACTTCATCAAAAAGACAACAACTTTTCCAGAAATCAAAAGTCATTAGCGTACACTCACATTTCCAATACATTTCCCGAGGCCTGCAATGAAAAAAAAAAATCACGTTAATCATGAGAGTTCTGTCCTTTTGCATCTTCTTTACTATTCTTGTTTGTTCAATAAGGTATTGTTTTTCTCATTCTCCTCTAAGGAACAATCAGAGGCTATCTTAATAACAGAACTTAAACTAAAACATGATGAGCTTCCTCAGGGCACATTAAGGAAGGAAGGAAGGAGGCCAGCAAGAGTCTGTGTAATGATGCAACAACATCAGGTTTCCAATGTCAGTCATTTCTCAGTCCTATTCCCAAGGAGAGATCTCACCATTTATGATGACAATTAAAGCAAAACAAGGAACCATATAAAACGAATTATAGAGTGCATTGAAATTGACTACCAGTTCTAAAAATTTTACCTAGACAATGGGCAAAACCTCAATGTCTTCAGTAAGTGTGGGATAATAGAGTGACAACGTATTGAGAATTACTCCAAGAAAATTAACTTTCCCCTGGTCACAGAATTTTGCTGATTTTCGATAATCTGTCTGGATAGTACTCCTGATCACACTGAAAAAATTTTGTCCTATGTTAGCTAGTGAAAGGATTAAAAAAAACCTCCCAAAGATTACCAGGCTATGAGAAATAAGGGATTGGACAAGTAAGTTAATGGGAGTCAAGGAGCATCATCCCTTAGCTGAGATAAGAGTATATGCAGGTAACATTTCAATGTCATGGCAACAGTGCCCAGAATAGTACTTCTATCTCTGAGGATGGAACCTCCCTTCTCACCTGGAGCAGCTCCAAGTCGGGCTTGTGGCACATCTCAGTCAGCTCTCTGTACATTTCTTTCAGACTTTCTTTCTGTTGAGTCATTCTGAATTCACTCTCCCTGAGTTGCTGGAGAGTCTCCTTCGCTTCTTCCTCCAGCGCCTCCAGATGGAGTTGCTCCTGCTTCTGGAGAAACAGGTGGATCCTCTGATACTGAACTTTGATCATCACCTTCCTTATGGCCGCATAGTTCTGCAGAGATAGTGGATTCAAAGAATCACTCATCCTCATTCTCAACAGAAAACGTCAAACATTATTTCCTTACTGTCATCGGGAAAGCTCTTGACAAACTTTCTGCCTCACACCTCAAAGGGTCCTTCCTGTCCATCCTTTCTCTAAGTTTCTCGCCTTTTTTCCTGTTTAAATCAAGCCATCTGAGGGGGTTCCAGTTTTTCTCCCTAGGAGGATTCTTCAGGGTTCTTACTCCATCAATTATTTCCTCTCTTACCCAAATCTTGTTTTTTCTTGTTCCTTTCCCTGATTTTTCTAAATATTCTTTTATTAGGTAAACCCCATACTGTGCATCTTTAAAAATATGCACTAATTCTCCTCTAGGTACTGCTGTATTCCTCTCCTCACCTTCACAGACACACTTAGCACAATGTTGTCTTATACTCCATGTCTGAGAAGGTTTATTCAAATCTTCAAAATGTGGCCTAGGAATACGTCTCATGCCTTGGTTTTCCCATATACTAGCACTCTTTGAACTACTTTGTATTGGTCTGTTATAATTGTGATTACTGATGATAGGTCATTTGAAACCACTACTCTTTCCAAGGAAAAGACCACTATCCTTTACCTGGTAATTTGAATTTTGCTAAAAGTCTAAGCCAGGATTATATCTGTCTCCATGCAAACAAATAGAATATTTTAATTCTTACCTCTAACAACTGAGTTTTGTTAGCTTCTTGATTCAGACTGTTTTGCATTTCTTGTGTCATTTTCCTTAAAGAGTCCATTCTCTTCAGAAGTTTCTCCTGCAAAAGAACCATGAGCTTTAGCGACACAGATGATACCATAAATTCCATCCCCTTATGTATGAGCAAAGGCAGTCATTTAGAGTAGGGGTCCCCAACCCACTGGGCCGAAGACCGCTACCAGTCCACAGCCTGTTAGGAACGGGGCCGCACAGCAGGAGGTGAGAGGGGGGCGAGCAAGTGAAGCTTCATCTGCCACTCCTCATGGCTCCCCATGGCTCCCCATGGCTCGCATTACCACCGGAACCATCCCCCCAACCTCTCCCTGCCCCCATTCATGGAAAAATTGTCTTCTACGAAACTGGTCGCTGGTGCCAAAAAGGATGGGGACCACTGGTTTAGAAAATAGAAATCTTGAGTTTGAATGATGTGGTCAGATTTTTCCACATTAATCTAATTTGATTCTAATATGTTGAATATCAAAGTGACAGAAACATATAATGAAGAATTGGGGTGGGGGGACTTCCCTTGTGGTGCAGTAGTTAAGAATCTGCCTGCCAGTGTAGGGGACACAGGTTTGAGCTCTGGTCCTGGAAGATCCCAAATGCTGCAGAGCAACTAAGCCTGTGTGCTCTAGTGAGCCTATGCTCTAGACCCCATGAGCCACAACTACTGAGCTCGCGTGCCACAAGTACTGAAGCCTAAGTGCCTAGAGCCCATGCTCCACAACAAGAAAAGCTACTGCAATGAGAAGCCTGTGCACCACAGCAAAGAGTAGCCCCCGCTCGCTACAACTAGAGAAAGCCCACACGCAGCACAAAGACCCAATGCAGCCAAAAATAAATCAATTAATTAAAAATTTAAAAAAGAAAGAAAGAATTGGGGAAACTTTATAGATAATGGAATCTCTCATTTCCATGAGAGAAATGCAATTTCTCATTTCCTAAGAAATTGAGACTCAGATTTTTATATAACTTGACTAAGAATGCGTCAAGCTCACATCAGAAGCCAGTGTGCCTTGTGCTACCACATGCCCCAGGATACAGCAGTTCCACATGTTTGGACAATTGGGCAACAACATTAAAATGATACACTTACATGACCTACACTGAAAAATCTCCACCTCGACCATCTCCATCCCCATCAACTTCATTATTATCCTCATCTTTCTCTCTGATCTAGGAGCCTGTAGGTTCCTAACTGCTTTAGAAGCATCACCTACCCGGTATTCCTCAGCAGCCCATTGTATTGGACTGTGGCTGTGAGCTGCATGCTCTGGGGACTCAGAGCAGGGGCCACAGAGCAGGGTCTTGTCAACCTCACAGAAGAGTCCTTTGGCTTCTTTGTGTGTCAAGCAGATCTGCGCCTCCAAGCTGTTGGTTTGTTTAGCTGTGTCCTGTCTGGCGAGGGAAGCCAGCCTCTTGAGTACAATATTGGTTTGGAAATCTGGCTTCTCTGATAGTCCCCTGCACTCAGGGCAGCTCTTTGGAGTCTGGTCTTCCTCCCAGCAGAGGTACAGGCAGGGACGGCAAAAGCTGTGCCCACAGTCTATGGTGACGGGGTCTATGAAGTAGTTCATACAGATGGAGCAGGTTAGTTCATTCTGGAAGGCTTGCAATGTGTCTGAATCCATGTTTCTGAAAATTCAAGACAGAATTAGAGAGGATAAGAGAGAAAGTCTTTCTTCTGCCCTGATAAGGGAAAGTAAAGCCTTTGGACAAAGCTTGTCTGCTTGAACTCTATCTAATTCACCTATATGCTTACCCTCAGTACAAACCTAGAAATGGTGAATACAGACAGGTTCATGCTGATACAAATGATAAAATTAGATAAGAGAGTCCCTAGCAACTTTTTTGTTTAAAATAAACCATGTTCTCAGTCATACCTAAATTACATGGATGTGCTTAAAGCTTAGACCAGCGGGTAAATGGTGACTCCAGAGTTACTTTTATTAGCTGATTGGTACAGAAGCACATATATAATCTCAATCTGTCTGTCTCTCTCTCTCTCCATGACTCCATGACTGGAACCCATACTTGCACACACTTTGTCTCTATGCTAATGTTCTCTATGTCTCCTGTCTCTGAACTGACAGATGTGCTTTTCTAAAGACAAATAAAATTGTTTAGAATAATTTAAACTTAATATAATCAATGTTGGCTTTACCTTTGGCATCTTAAAACTATAAACATTTCAGTGTTTGCTTCCAACTTAAATAGCAAAACTCCTCCTTTCAAGACAAAAAAGGAAAAAATTATGTTATTTCTAGTTTAGCAAAACAATTTTTCCTGGAGTCAGTTCAGATCATCAGAGCACTTCACATTTTGAACTAGTGAATGTTCAAGCTACAACAGTAATGAGTAAAAATTAATCAGTTGTTTTTTAAAACCAAAGAAAAAATTTGAATATACACGAAGATTTTCTCTCTACACTAGAAATTCCAAAGATGTAGTTAATGGAAGCAACATCATATTCTCTTTGTTTCTGATATTTCCCTATTTGACCAATGCCACTTCTTGGGAGTCCCTATCAGTTCATTGGATCTATCCTGAACACTTTTCAAATCTACACTGCAAACTGAAGGCTTTAAAAATACAGCGCCTTTATTCTGGCATGGACATATATACACTACCAAATGTAAAACTGATAGCTAGTGGGAAGCAGCCGCATAGCACAGGGAGATCAGCTCGGTGCTTTGTGACCACCTAGAGGGGTGGGATAGGAAGGGTGGGAGGGAGACGCAAGAGGGAGGAGATATGGGGATATGTGTATATATATATAGCTGACTCACTTTGTTATACAGCAGAAACTAACACACCATTGTAAAGCAATTATACGCCAATAAAGATGTTTAAATAAAAAAATATATATAGTGCATATGAACTTTACAAGAAGATATTCTAATTCATTCAACACATTTAACTCTTATGTTCATCTGTATAAAGGCTATGAAATGTATACATTATGTTGAACATTTTAGGTGTTCTATGTGTTTCATAAATACATATGTCTGTAGAAATCTCATTTAAGACCTAAAAACATCTAATAACATGTAAGGTAATGGAATAAAAATGATTACATATGTTAATATTACAAATATCAATATATTACAATTGCTCTAGTTACAGATATTTTAAATATTAAGGTCATTTAAAAAAACTAAGACAACTACTTGTTTGCTTGGACAAAACCCAAGCAGGCTAATAAGTAAATGGAAAGGATTTGGATGAGAGAAAATAGGCATGAAGATATTTACAATCAATTCCTTACTTACCAGAGTCCACTGTGAGTGGTCTTACTTCTGGAAGGCTGCACGTCCTGGAAATCTGTGGATATCAGGGTCAACAAGAACTGTCCAACACCTGGTAGCTGCACTTTCCCTCAGTCCCCCTGAGAGAAGCAGTCACCCCTGGACAAAGTTGCCTTTTAAAGGGTTAGACTCTCCTGAGGCCACACCTACTTCTTGAGATTGGATAATAGCTTCAAAGGGAAGTGGAAAATACTGATGTTTACTCAGAAAGGTGTGAAAATGGTTGATTGGGTTTTCGGTATATAGAAAACCCAATCTTAGGGGGTTGAGAGCCTAAAAGAATATAGACTTCTTTTGGGGTAAATATAAAAAAAAAATTGGTGAAAACTTTTAAACAAAATACTTTATATATGTTATATATACATACATAATAATATACATCAATGTATATGTTTCTATTAATATGAATATAATATAGTAATTATTTATACCATAATTATGTGAGTAATTATATTTAATACAATGCATAAAGATGACTGTTTTTTATTGGGGTATAATTGACATATAACCTCATATAACTTTCAGGTATATAACATAATGATTTGCTATTTGCATCTATTGTGAAATGATCACCATATTAGTTAACATTCATCACAGCATGTAGTTAAAAATTATTTCTTTTGTTATGAGAACTTTTAAGATCTACTCTCCTAACAACTTTTAAATATGCATTACAGTATTATTATCTGTAGTTACTATGCTGTACATACTGTAGAATATTATTATTATTTTTTTTTTATATACTTTTTTTTTTTTTTTTTTTTGCTTTACGCGGGCCTCTCACTGTTGTGGCCTCTCCCGTTGCAGAGCACAGGCTCCGGACACGCAGGCTCAGCGGCCATGGCTCACGGCCCCAGCTGCTCTGCAGCATGTGGGATCTTCCCGGACCGGGGCACGAACCCGTGTCTCCTGCATCGGCAGGCGGACTCTCAACCACTGCGCCACCAGGGAAGCCCTAGAATATTATTTTTAACAGAAGTGCCATACTACCTGTATTTTGCTGACACCTATCACAGTTTATCAAATTACCAATGCTTACATACATGTTATTTCACTAAATTATCTATTGTTTGTTAATTGAAGCACTACTTATAAAAAAATATGGGAGCTTCCCTGGTGGCGCAGTGGTTGAGAGTCCGCCTACCGATGCAGGGGACACGGGTTCGTGCCCCGGTCCGGGAAGATCCCACATGCCGCGGAGCGGCTGGGCCCGTGAGCCATGGCTGCTGAGCCTGCGCGTCTGGAGCCTGTGCTCCACAACGGGAGAGGCCACAACAGTGAGAGGCCCGCGTACTGCAAAAAAAAAAAAAAAAAAAAAAAAAAAAATATATATATATATATATAAATTGACCTTGCTAGAAATTTTTAAAGTGAAAATATAAAGAAGATCAATAGTTTTTGAATTTTATTTTATTTTTTTAAACAGCAGGTTCTTATTAGTCAACCATTTTATAAACATCAGTGCACACATGTCAATCCCAATCTCCCAATTCATCACACCACCACCCACACCCGCAGCCACTTTCCACCCTTGGTGTCCATACGTTTGTTCTCTATGTCTGCATCTCTATTTCTGCCTTGAAAACCAGTTCACCTATACCATTTTTCTAGATTCCACGTATATGCATTAATGTATGATATTTGTTTTTCTCTTTCTGACTTACTTCACTCTGTATGACAGTCTCTAGGTCCATACGCGTCTCTACAAATGACCCAATTTAGTTCCTTTTTATAGCTGAATAATATTCCATTGTATATATGTACCCCATCTTATTTATCCATTCGTCTGTCAATGGCCATTTAGGTTGCTTCCATGACCTGGCTATTGTAAATAGTGCTGCAATGAACACTGGGGTGCATGTGTCTTTTTGAATTATGCTTTTCTCTGGGTATAAGCCCAGTAGTGGGATTTCTGGGTCACATGGTAATTCTATTTTTAGTTTTTTAAGGAACCTCCATACTGCTCTCCATAGTGGCTGTATCAATTTACATTCCCACCAACAGTGCAAGAGAGCTCCCTTTTCTCCACACCCTTTCCAGCATTTGTTTGTAGATTTTCTGATGATGCCCATTCTAACTGGTGTGATGTGATACCTCATTGTAGTTTTGATTTACATTTCTCTAATAATTAGTGATGTTGAGCAGCTTTTCATTTACTTCTTGGTCACCTGTATGTCTTCTTTGGAGAAATGTCTATTTAGGTCTTCTGCCCATTTTTGGATTGGGTTGCTTGTTTCTTTAATATTGAGCTGTTTATATATTTTGGAGATTAATCCTTTGTCCATTGATTTGTTTGCAAATATTTTCTCCCATTCTGAGGGTTGTCTTTTCATCTTGTTTATAGTTTCCTTTGCTGTGCAAAAGCTTTTAAGTTTCATTAGGTCACATTTGCTTATTTTTGTTTTTATTTCCATTACTCTAGGAGATGGATCAAAAAAGATCTTGCTGTGATTGATGTCAAAAAGTGTTCATCCTATGTTTTCCTCTAAGAGCTTTAGAGTATCCAATCTTACATTTAGATCTCTAATCAATTTTGAGTTTATTTTTGTGTATGGTGTTAGGAAGTATTCTAATTTCATTCTCCTACATGTAGCTGTCCAGTTTTCCCAGCACCACTTATTGAAGAGGCTGTCTTTTCCCCATTGTATATCCTTCCCTCCTTTGTCATAGATGAGTTGACCATAGGTGCGTGGGTTTATCTCTGGGCTTTCTACCCTATTCCATGGATCTATATTTCTGTTTTTGTGCCAGTACCATATTGTCTTGATTACTGTAGCTGTGTAGTATAGTCTGAAGTCAGGGAGTCCGATTCCTCCAGCTCTGTTTTTTTCCCTTAAGACCGATTTCGCTATATGGGATCTTTTGTGTCTCCATACAAATTTAAAAATTTTTTGTTCTAGTTCTGTAAAAATGCCATTGGTAATTTGATAGGGATGGCATTGAATCTAGATTGCTTTGGGTAGTATAGTCATTTTCACAATATTGATTCTTCAAATCCAAGAACATGGTATACCTCTCCATCTGTTTGTATCATCTTTGATTTCTTTCATCAGTGTCTTATCGTTTTCTGCAGACAGGTCTTTTTTCTCTTTAGGTAGGTTTATTCCTAGATATTTTATTTTTTTGTTGCAATGGTAGATGGGAGTGTTTCCTTAATTTCTCTTTCAGATTTCTCATAATTAGTGTATAGGAATGAAAGAGATTTCTGTGCATTAATTTTGTTTCCTGCTACTTTACCAAATTCATTGATTAGCTCTAGTAGTTTTCTCGTGGCATCTTTTGGATTCTCTACATATAGTATCATATCATCTGCAAACAGTGACAGTTTTACTTCTTTTCCAAGTTGTATCCTTTTATTTCTTTTTCTTCTCTGATTGCTGTGGCTAAAACTTCCAAAACTATGTTGAATAATAGTGGCAAGAGTAGACATCCTTGTCTTGCTCCTGATCTTAGAGGAAATGCTTTCAATTTTTCATGACTGAGAATGATGTTTGCTGTGGGTTTGTCATATTTGGCCTTTATTATGTTGAGGTAGCTTCCCTTTATACCCACTTTCTGGAGAGTTTGTATCATAAATGGGTGTTGAATTTTGTTGAAAGCTTTTTCTGCATCTATTGAGATGATCATGGTTTTTATTCTTCAATTTGTTAATATGGTGTATCATGTTGATTGATTTGCATATATTGAATAATCCTTGCATCCCTGGGATAAATCCCATTTGATCATGGTGTATGATCTCTTTAATGTGCTGTTGGATTCTGCTTGCTAGTATTTTGTTGAGGATTTTTGCATCTATATTCATCAGTGATATTGGTCTGTAGTTTCCTTTTTTTGTAGTATCTTTGTCTGGTTTTGCTATCACAGTGACGGTAGCCTCATAGAATGAGTTTGGGAGTGTTCCTTCCTATGCAATTTTTTGGAAGAGTTTGAGAAGGATAGGTGTTTGCTCTTCTCTAAATGTTGGATTGAATTCACCTGTGAAGCCATTTGGTCCTGGACTTCTGTTTGTTGGAAGATTTTTAATCACAGTTTTAATATCATTACTTGTGATTTTTCTGCTCATATTTTCTATTTCCTCCTGTTTCAGTCTTGGAAGGTTAAACCTTTCTAAAAACGTGTCCATTTCTTCCAGGTTGTCCCTTTTATTGGCATAAAGTTGCTTGTAGTAGTCTCTTAGGATGCTTTGTATTTCTGCGGTATCTGTTGTAACTTCTCCTTTTTCATTTCTAATTTTGATTTGAGTCCTCTCCCTCTTTTTCTTGATGAATCTGGCTAATGGTTTATCAATTTTGTTTATCTTCTCATTAGAGGAGGAAGATGGCAGAAGAGTAAGATGCGGAGATCACCTTCCTCCCCACAGATACATCAGAAATACTTCTACACATGGAACTGCTCCTATAGAACACCCACTGATCACTGGCAGAAGACCTCAGACCTCCCAAAAGGCAAGAAACTCCCCAAGTACCTGGGTAGGGCAAAAGAAAAAAGAAAAAACAGAGACAAAAGAATAGGGATGGGACCTGCACCAGTGGGAGGGAGCTGTGAAGGAGGAAAAGTTTCCACACACTAGGAAGGCCCTTCGCAGGCGGAGACTGCGGGTGACGGAGAGAGGAAGCTTCGGAGCCTCGGAGGAGAGCGCAGCAACAGGGGTGCGGAGGGCAAAGCGGAGAGATTTCCGCACAGAGGATCGGTGCCGACCAGCACTCACCAGCCAGAGAGGCTTATCTGCTCACACGTGGGGACGGGCGGGGCTGGGAGATGAGGCTCAGGCTTCGGTTGGAGCTCAGGGAGAGAGGGAGTCCAGGAAAAAGTCTGGACCTGCCGAAGAGGCAAGAGATTTTTTCTTCCCTCTTTGTTTCCTGGTGTGCGAGGAGAGGGGATTAAGAGCGCTGCTTAAAGAAGCTCCAGAGACGGGCAAGAGCTGCGGCTAACAGCGAGGACCCCAGAGACGGGCATGAGACGCTAAGGCTGCTGCTGCCACCACCAAGAAGCCTGTGTGCAAGCACAGGTCACTCTCCAAGACCACAAGTTATAATGTGAATCAACTCCAGGTAACAAATTGTCTCTTATAAAATGAATAAATGCAATCATCTCTTCTAAACTGGACTAAGGGTGCCCTATTTGTGTTCCTGAGAGACCATAATATTTTTGCTCTTTTTTTTCCCCATAGTTTTTGGTTTACATATAACTCTGAGTTGTCAATCAACAAGTTTAAATATTTATTTAAACTTGTTGAAATTTATTTAAAGATACGTCTATAAACTAAAGGTGTTAAAGATATGTAAAGTATTGCATTTCACTACCTGTGTTCTCAATTGATTCAACACAATCATCCAATCTATATGAAACACTTACTTTTGCCTTTCACGTATGGTAGGTGAACCAAAACAAGATAGCTGAGCCTTCTCCCCCAGAAAACTTACTGTATAGTTAGAAAGATAAGGCAAACACAAAACAATTTTTCAAAACATTAATCACAAGATTTAATAAAATACAACTGAAATGCTTAATGCAAAAAAGATTTAAAGAATAAAACAATAATAAAATTTTTATGGAAATATAATCTGAACCATATATGTATTTTTAAACTTCTTAGTGTCCACATCATAAAAGGTAATTAAAAACATTTGAAATGAATTTCAATAATATACTTAAATATATTCAAAAATTATCATTAAAAATATAAATAATATTGAAAATATTAATGAGCTATTTTACATTCTTTTTTCTATACTAAGTTTTTGATGTCCAGCATGCATTTCATATTGACAGCACAGCTCAATTCAAACTAGTCACATTTCAAGAGCTTGATATCTCTACATGTGGCTACCCTATTAGGCATTATGGAATTAGACAAACCACCTATTACATGGGAGACACATTGTTTTCAAATCCTCAGGTGACAGAACAATTTCAAGCAGTCTTAGGAAAAGAGGGTGGATTGGAACCCACTATCTCCAAATTCCATAGCAATAGATGAGCATTATAAACAGTCTCATGATAATTTTAGAGGAAAAGTTGTCAAAATCAGCCAGTCTGTTTGCTTTGTAAGAGAGGACTAATTGGCATCTGTACTTGGCATCTTAATGTCCACCAGTGAAGTTCTTTATTTTCTGGATACTGTGAATTGTATTCTTTAGGCCTTTTGTAGAATTTCCAAAGACTAGACTTTTCTTAGGATATTGTACGTTAGAGAAGATTAGGTTATCTTAGGTGTAAACACAAGCTCAAATCATTTTGATTGGATTTACACAATGGCCTAATTTATTTTTAAGGAAACATCTACATGTTCCTGCAGTCCTCAATCCAAGGGACAGTGATTGCTCCATATATCTGTAATTCTTATATTCTGTTTTTTTAAAAATAATTATTTATTTATTTGGCTGTGCCAGGTCTTAGTTGAGGCACACAGGACCTTCCTTGCAACACGCGGGCTCTTAGTTGCGGCACGTGGGGTCTAGTTCCCTGACCAGGGGTCGAACCTGGGCCCCCTGCATTGGGAGTGTGGAGTCTTAGCCACTGGACCACCAGGGAAGTACCTGTAATTCTTATATTCTTTAAACTTCTTTTCACCTTTTACTAGACAATACTTCATTGCTCCAATGCTATTGTAATTAATCATTCTTTACGTTAACTTTCTCTGTTTATGTTTCTGTGTGGTTTCTCTGTCTTGACTGAATGCTAATGCATAAGTGTTATATCAATGCAAGGGAATGCTCTGTGTCAGTGGACTCTAATGACCTACAGCCACAATAATACATGGATGAAATGTCAAAAGTGAGTGAAAAAATCAAGTCCTAGAAAAATATACATGGTACAATTTTATTTATAAAAATTCTAAAAATACACAACAAGTAACAGACTGATGTTTTCTACACGTGCAGTGACAGGAGTAGTTTTGTAAGTGCTGAATTAGACATGACTCTCTGATAAGGCCACATAAGTGTATTAAAATTTTACTCTGTTCTTAATTTCAACACTTAGTCCAACTTCAGAATAACTTTCTATAATTACAGAATAAAAATCATCCATCTTCCTTATTCGATCTATATGGAGAAGAAAAAAGAATGCCAAGGTGGATATATGTATCTATCTGTATCTATATATGTATATATATGTACATAACTTTATTTTTCAGTTTATCTGTACATCCAACATGATTCTTTCTGAGTGATACATCATACTAATTCAACGTGTTCCCCAAAGAAACTTCTTAGGCTACTTCTCTCAGAGTCCCTGCTGCAGCCTGCACGGTGAAGGCTGCAATAGAAATGTGTCTCTTCACTTCTTCCCAGGCCTTGGAAGGATCCACCTTGTTTTCAATATCAAACAGAGCATCGAAGATCCCTGGGAATGACTCCCCCATATACTTGTTGTGGCTGCTTGGAGCATAGATGACATGTCTGTTGATAAAAATAGTTTGCTATCAGTTGCTCGAATTATATATACAAGGGAAAAAAACAGGGACATTCTACAATTCGTGGATTGTATAATTCTAATTGCTACTTGTCAACTAAATTTACAAGTTCAATCTCCAAAGACTAGTCTATGAAATATGTGGCAATTAATTATATTTTGACTTTAGACAGATGACTTAAAGTGGCTCAGAGCAACAAAAATGATGACAATGATAGCAACAACAGCTTGTCACCTACTATGGATCACGCTTGGCATTCAATTATTTACCTATCATTTTTCTAATCCTTGAAAATAAACTCTACAGAGTTGAGATTATCATTTCAAAGAGGAGGAAATTGAGGTCTGGGCGATGAAGTGATCACTCTCAAGGCACACTGCAAGAAGTGATGACTTCAAAATACCACTCTGTCCTCTGAAATGTAGCACAACTGTGATTATAGGGTTTCATTTGTGACCAGACAACCTATCATTGTGTTTTCCTCCTATTTAAAAAAGAAGTCATGTTATAATACCTAGTGTCAAGCATGAAGAATCATTCAAAACAGTTTTATAACATTCAACATGTCCTAGGAAGAAGGTGATGTTTTTACTGAAGGAGCTTAGCCAGTGCATGTAACAGCCCTGGAAGAGAAGGACAAGTTCCACAGTAAAGAGGTAAAGAAGGAAAGGAACATGATTATGCCACCAAGGGGGATCCATTCACCCTGTTTGGATTATGCTCTTATGCCCAATTCCAATTCTTTCATAGATAATCCCTAAACAGAAAGATGAGGTCGTTTCTGGCTGGTCAATGATCTAATTCTTTCTGAATACTTAGTAAGATCAACCTGGGGACAGTTGGTGTTTATCAGAAATAATTATAATTGTCAAAAATTAGAAAAAAACTAAATGTCAACATTAAGAGATAGAGTAAATAAATATATATATTTATTATGCCTTATGTATATGTATAAATATACATATATTCAAAATAAAATAAGAGAGGGGCTAAAATTATGTATACCAAAGGACAAACATGATTTTATATCTGACAAGTAGAGTTGGGGAGATTTTTATTTTCTACTTCTGACTTCCTGGGTTTTCTAAATTTCCTGCAATGAACATATACTCTTTTATACATAGAAACAAAAAAGATAATAAAATAAAGATCTGTAGTAATCATATTACATTATATAAATAAATAATATATTTATCATTTACTACATATATTTTGGAATTTTTTATATGCTTGCAAGAAATCAACTATATTTTTCCCACAGGGCAAAAAATAAGAAAAAAATTATATTAAAATAAAGAGTCATATTTTTACCCTTACCTATAGAAAGGCCTGTCTGGTAATCCTAAAGGATCAATAAATGCTCGTTCCAAAAACATCAGTTGATCATTCATAATTCTTAATAATATTGGGCTGGAAAAGGAAAGGAATACAGTTGTAGCTTCATGAAAATATGTGCACTACTCAGCAAACTAAAAATTCAGAACAAAACTAAACACAGCTAATATATTTTAACTTCCTATAACATGCAAATTAAGAACAGTAGCATGCATAGTTACATTTTTAAAAATCCTACAAAATACTACTCTGCTGAGGCTTATAAAAGGACCGAAAAAGTTCAATGTGCCCATGGAAAAAATATATAGTAATTTTTATTTATATTGAAATAATTAATTGATAAACCTAGGTATTCAAATACAGGCAAGACTTTTTTCATCTTAAGTCTCATAAAAATCTGTTCATAGAAGTCATTTCAATATTGAAATGGAATAGTCTATTAATGTTTAGTAGGGTACCTGGGGAATTATACATATTTACCAAATGACAGCTAATTATATTTTTATTATTATTTTTAAAGATAAACCTATCATGAACAAAAGGGGTGGTGCTTATTTCACCCTTTCAACAATATTTGAATGCCTGTTATGCATCAGACACTTCTGGCTTTCACAGAGCTCACATTCCAAAGTGTGTGGGACAGCATTACTATAATAAAAATGACTCAATACAACTGAAAATTTACCAGCAAGCCTGGAGTAGGGCAACAACGTTATTAAATTCAACCTATTAAGTCTGTCATAATGAGAAATAACCATTACCATAAGGAATCATAAGTTACTTTATATAAAAATTTATCTTAGTTTTGTTATTTTTTAGATTTAATAATAAAACAATGTGCCCATTACTATTCTGAATGTTTATAAAATTTGTTCTTTTTAATCTTCAGAGCAGTCCTCCAAGTTATGCAGGATAATAGCCCCATTCCACAGATTAGATACTCAGATTCAGTAGATAAATGACTTGCCCAGGTTCACAACTAGAAAGTTTTAGAGTGAGTAGTAGCTCAGTACTATTCCTTCAACTGCACTGTGTTGACAACAGGAAGACAGACTAATTAAAGGCCCCACGGATTGGATTTGAGCTATTTTCAACATTCATTTATTTAGCATCAAGAACTCAGGTTTTGCAATAGTATAAAGGTAAACTGGGCATACACTTTACCTGTGAGCAGTTCTCATAAACTAACAAAGGCGGCAACTGAACGAACCATAATTTCAATAAGACGCTACAGGTTTCCGAACCAAATTCATAAAGCATTGCTACAAACACAAAAATTCATGTGGTTACGCACACACCCCATTTGGATGTTCCTTGTACAGAGCAGGGTTCAATCTGAAATATCCCTGGGAGGTAAATGCTCACAGCACCAGACGTACGTAAACAGGATCTATTTCCACCAGAAGCAGGCTGGCCTCCCTAGGGTTGGAGGAGGTAGGTCTTGAGGTTGAATACTATGTGAGCATAAAAGTACCAGGGAGTCAACACTCTGTATCCTTTGATGGGTTAAGGGATTGATTTAAGAAAAGCAGGATTCAAGAAGTGTCTCTTCCTCACATTTCAAAGTTTTGGTTGAGAAATTCAACATCTACTTTAATTTACTTTAGCCAGCATTTACTCATATTATGTACAAAGCATGGCTCCAGGTGTTTCAGGATATGTACCTTAACTATCATTTAGAGATGGTAAGACAAATACAGAAATACTCAAGGAAGTGAAAGCTCAGTGTCCTGGATTACCATACCATGCCAACAGCAGTTCTCCACAAGGAAGAAACGTCATTTATTTAATGATAGAAAAATCAGCTTAATAGACTATATGGTGCTTGGCATTTCTCTAAAATTTATAATTGTTGATTTTTTACTCACATAAAAAATTTGGAAAGAATTGTAAAGTATAAGAAAAAAAAATCTTCCTATTCACCCAAGGATAACACGATTATCATACTAATTGGTTTTCTGTAAGATTTTCTCTATATTCGATAAAATATTGTATACGTACAATCTTATGACCTTTTTGTTTGCTTAACATTTTATTACAAATATCTTATTATACTTCCTTTATAACCATCAGTGTTAATCTTTACAAAATGTTTAAATGGGTGGACATCTGATTGTTTAGTAATTTCTGTCCTCATAGGTATGAAGGCTGTTTTGAATTCTCTGGTATTATAATTTGTAACTTTCTCTGAGAAGCCATTTTATTCCCTCAAATTTGAGACTCTTTCCTGAAGAAAAAAATTCAAGAAATAGAAATACTATGGCAAAGTGTAAGAACCCTGTCATGGCCCTAGAAACTTTAACAATATGTATTTATGATTTTTAATAGTTTAAAGCAATTCACAATGCTATCAGAAAAACAAGAGAGCATCTGTTTCAGTGTACTGACTGTAGCAATGTGTACAAACAAGTTTTAAATTGCTACTCATTTGGTATGAAAATAGTATGACATTATTTTCATTTGTATTTTTGAATTATTAGTAAATTTGAATTTTTTTAATCTGTTTCTGCACAGGTGGTATCTTCTTTTTGAATGATTTCTCTTGATGATGTCTAGTGCCAATATTTCCAACTTTGTTCTTTTGATTTTCTTATCAATTTTCAAAAAAAAAGTATTTTTATTATATCTATATTAACCCCCTGTCCATATTTTCTGGAAAAGAGTTTTTCCAGTCTTTTATCTTTGATTTGCAGTATCAGTTTCCATATTATTAACCATTTTAATATTCTCAAATCTGATTGCATTGTTATTTCTAAACTTGGAATCTCACTTCCAAGATATTTCAATTTTTACTAAAAATTTCTTCTATCCCTGTTGTTTATTTTTGCATAGAATGTGAAGTGAGATTTTGAATTCACTTTTTTATCAATTCCTGAAAGAGCTTATACAATATTATTGTTGAATACCTTTCTTTCTCATTTGACTTTAATGTATCCTTCATTACAAATACATCCTTATATATCACTGGTCTATTTTTTGTTCTGTCTGCTCTTTGTCTTTCTATGTATTCCTGCATCAGGCTCTAAGGATTTGATATTTGTATCGTCACAATATTTTTAATATATAGTAGATATTCACTCTCAAAATTCTACCTTTAAAGAATTGTCCCTAACATTCTCTTTTTCTCCAGTCTTAAAATTTTGTTCATATTATGTTTTACTTTTGTGATTTTACAAGAATTAATCCCAAATGCTTAACATCTGAAAAAAAACTAATGGCTTTACCTTATTTGCTAGTCTGGATATAGAGAATTTTTCTAGGTGGAAGTGGAGATTAGGAGCTCTTTGTGTGGGTAATGACATTAAGAAAAGGGAGGAAGAAGGTGTGTTTTGGGATAGGAGAGCTTGGTTGAAGTATGATTTACAGATGTTGAAAGAACAGGAGATAAAACTGGAAAAAGATGGGGACACACAGTGGAGGACCTTCAATGTTAAGGTGGAAATTTTGTGACTACCACTCAGTTGGTAGTAAAGAAGGTACCAGCATTTCTCAACAGCACATATGCCACTCAGAATGTCAAAAATATCTCTTTGAGAGATATTGCAGCCCTGTATAGCCTGTTAGAATGAAGAGAAAGAAAGCAGAAAAAAACTTTCCAAAGATACTTCAACAACAAAGATGTCAGCTAGTATTTCTTTTTCATTATATCTATTACATGCAAAACTTATATCTATATATATACAACGTACTTGTTTTTGTCCAAGTCTTGCAGTCTCTCACTGAAGTTAGAAGCAATTTCTGTAAAATTCTTCACTGCAGAAAATAGTGATTCTGAAATAGAAATGAGGACCTAATGGCATTGTTCTATAGTTTAAGCAAAGGAAACAATATAGAAGGTTGTTCTCTTTTGTATTTAACAAGGTATTTATACTTTGTATATTGCAAGACAGGCATCAATGAAATGGAAGATACATTTATATGCATAAAATATTTGATCATATGGAATAGCAATAAGTAATAAATGGGCCTACGGTAGATCATTACATTTTAGAGATTAATAGAAACATACATACTGTGAATTTTGAAAAAGGAAGGGTATCATACCAAATGACACATTGTATGTTTTCATTTCTTGTGGATGTTTCATTGAAATATTGTAGATTTTATCAGCGTACTTTCTTAAAACGACAGCATAATCTCGACAGTCAAAAGGGAGCACTATGGAATTGGCTAGTTCGAAGACGATTCCTCCTCGAACCTGAGCCACAGCAAGGTGATACTTAAAAGCTGGATCATAAAACTTTTCCACTAATTCATATGTTTCATAGACACTGTGATACAGTGGATAGCTGCTGAATTTGTTTGTTGCCTACAAAAAAACCCAAAAAACAAAATATATCTCTCATGAGATAACTTATATAAAATGCATAGTATCATAGATACTGTTAATATTAGTAAGACTGTTTCTGTCAGCAATGAATAAAGGAAAGTATTTAAGTACCTCAATAAGCCACTTACTAAAGGGTTAATATAATATTAAAACCCACCCCAGGTTTTCACCAGTTAAAAAGTATGTGTATATAATATAAACAATACTATGAAAATTACCTTGGAAAAAACCTAACATTCTTGCCTTTAAGAAAACAAGAGATGTAATAGAAATATTTCTGAAATAAAGACAAGATAATGTTGCATTTGGGTGAAAACAATTTAAGAAGACAGAGAATCATTAGAAGCAAGGAAATAAGCATGATACAATATTATATAGGGCAATGCTGCAAATCGTTTAATGACTGAAATTCCATGAATAACTTTCTGACAAGCAGTGTGCTGACAAGTAAAGAGTGAACAGTGAGGATTTCAGCAGTAGATCCAAAATCTCACTAAGTAAAGAAGTAATGCTCAGACGGGTATAAAACAAACAAGAACATATACAAAAGGCAAGAGAGAACAACTTTTCAAATTCTGAGTTGCTGATTTATGCCTTTTGCCCATCGTTTAGATGCTTATTCTTTTTTTTTTTTTTTTTTAACTGATATAACAGAACATTTTATATAGTGGTGCATTGAGAGTGGGACTCTGGAATTAGCCTGCCAGAGTTTGAATCTAGGCTTCATGGCTTATTACCAAATAACTCTGGGAGGTTATTAACCCAAAAGTTATTAACCTTTCTTTGCTGTAGTTTTCTCATAAGTAAAATGTAGATAATATTAACATCTACCCTCATCACCAGCCCCAATGGTAAGAGATTATAAAGATTTTCTGTCTGGGGAGAATAACTAGCCCAAGACAAAAGACCTATAGATTCTCTGTGTTAGTTGGCTCTCAATGAAGCAACAAGAACACGCATTCTCAATCCCTCTCTTGTGAGGCCCCCTTACAACAAGCACCACCCCTGCATACAGGGCTTCAATCAGCTTTTTATGGTCTCACTCCCAAATAAGATACATTGCCAAAGAGGACCAGACATTTGAAGAAAGTCTTTAACTTGAAAGATACAGACCAAGCACACAAACTAAAATAAAATCAACCCACGGTAAGGAGGTACTACGGGAATGGAGGGAAACAATAAAAAAGAATGAATGAATGGCAGAGTTGAGAAAAATATCCCAGAATGTAGAAAAAGACACAGATAAGAACACAAAAGAACAGATAAAGACATTGGAAAATAATGCTACAGATGCTAAACAAATTAATAATGGTTTGAGAAAGAGGAAAGAGGGAATAATCAAAGAAAAAAACATTTCCTACACCTACAATACATAGGTTTCCAGAACAAAGAGTCCACTTTGTTCCCAGCTCAGCGTATTAAAAAATGGCATAATACACATGTACACCAAGGGCAACACAGTCATAAAGAGAAGATACTAAAATCTTCCTTTTAAAAAAAACCAGAGGTGGGACTTCCCTCGTGGCGCAGTGGTTAAGAATCTGTCTGCCAATGCAGGGGACACAAGTTCAATCCCTGGTCTGGGAAGATGCCACATGCCACGGATCAACTAAGCCCGTGTGCCACAACTACTGAGCCAGTGCTCTAGAGCCCCCGAGCCACAACTACTGAAGCCTGCGTGCGTAGAGCCCGTGCTCTGCAACAAGAGAAGCCACGGCAATGAGAAGCCGGCGCACCACAATGAAGAGTAGCCCCTGCTCACCGCAACTAGAGAAAGCCCGCGCACAGCAACAGAGACCCAATGCAGCCAAAAATAATAAATAAATAAATTTATTTAAAAAAACAAACAAACAGAGGCAAGAGATCAAGGAACAAGGGACTTCCCTGGTGACGCAGTGTATAAGACTCTGCACTCCCAATGCAGGGGGCCCGGGGTTTGATCCCTGGTCAGGGAACTAGATACCACGTGCATGCTGCAACTAAGACCTGGTACAACCAAGTAAATAAATAAATTAGATAGAAAAGAAAGAGATCAAGGAAGAAACAACATCTCTCAACAGGCAATGAAGCAATGAGGTCAAAATTCTAAGGGTACAGAATTTTCAAGCAAAACTTTGTGCCCAGTCAAATTATTGAAGAATTTTGTGTAGTATAACAGACATGCAAGGTGTTTAGCTGTCATTCACCCTTTTCAAGAAGTGCCTGAAGGATGTGCTCCCAAAAATGTGGAGAGTAAATAAGAAAAAGGAATAAAAATCTGGGAAACAGAAAATCCAAACTACGAGTGAAATGAAGATTCTCTCAGATTTCTTAGTGAGGGAAAATTTCACAGCCAAGAGCTGTGCCACAGGCAGAAAGAATAACCAGAGAACCCAGAGGAGCAGAAGAGCCCCAACGGGAAAAATGGAGTCTGCCAGTTCACCTGATGTGTTTGAATATACTAAGAGTTTGAGGTGAGTTAAGTAGGGATACACGGAGGAAAAAAATGTCTTCTAATCAACAAGGGTAGCACAACTATATATTGAAAAAATGCGATGAGGGAAAGTATTTGGGGGTTGGTAGAAGAAGTGATATAAGAGAACTGAATGCCTAGCTTTCCTAGTAAGAAGTAAATGGATAAATACCTAAAACTGAAAAAGAAAGAAATAGCAGCAGAAGCATATTATTTACAAACATGCAGATTGATATCAGAAGAAACCAATTAAAATACTGAAAGAATTTCAATTTGATGAACATAATCAGAGATGGAACAAGCACGGTGCTTAAGTCGCTTTTTTTGATCAGAATTATTTGTTTAGCTAAAATATATTCATAAGTAACCATGAAGAACTCACTGATAGACTTACCCAATCTTTAGTGTACCGTGCTCTGCCTGAAGCAATTCCAAGTCTTTGGAAGAACACTTCAAAATCATTACCAGATCCTAATTTGCTAATCCTTTTAGGGATAAAATACAGGATTATTTGAGTAACTTCTTCACTGAGTACAGATCAATACTAATTAAACTAATCTCCACTCAATACTATAAATATAATTTTTAGATATATTGCGTTGGATATATTTTAGATATAAGCAGCAAAAAAAACCACAAAAAGTGGGGGGGAATGTCAATTCTGATCACAAAATATCTACTTCCATAAGATTGTTTTAGGGAGAGGTGACCACTGTTCTTTTGGGTTTCTGGATCCAATTCCAACCTGTTTGTGTGTGTGTTGTCGGCGGGGGGGGGGGCTGTTCCCCACACCAACAACAAGCGATTCTCCAGGCCATCAGCTGGGTATTCTACAATTCAACTCAATTCTGACATTGTCCACTCAGAGATAGGGTCAGGTCCCACACATTAAGGGCTCAGTCCCAAGAGACTGTTCCCCCCCAACACACAACCACCACCAGTGCTTCTGACCAACTGGCTGTAGATGGGAGGTTCCCATGAGTCCCTCCTTGGGTTTGCTAGAGCTGCTCGTAGAACCCAGAGAAACATATACTTACTAGATCATCAATTTATTATGAAAGGTTATAACTCAAGAGCAGCCAGATGGAAGAGATGCATAGGACGAGGTATGGGAAAGGGGTCAGAACTTCCACGCCCTGTCCAGGCTCACTGGACTCTTCCAGCACCTCCACGTGTTCACCAACCAAGAGGCTCCCCAAACCCAACCCTTTTGGGGTTTTATGAAAGCCTCATTCCATAGTCATGATCAATTAAGTCATTGGACATTGGTGACTGAGTCAACCTCCAGGCCGGCTCCCTTCCTGGGAGGTTGAGGGTCAGACTGAAAGTTTCAACCCTCAAGTCATTTGGTTGGTTCTCCTGGCAACCAGCCCCCACCTTAAGTGGGGTCATATCACCTCATTAACATAACAAAAGACACCTTTGTCCCTCTCATCACTTAGAAAATTCCAGGGGTTTAGGAGCTCTGTAAGAGATCAGGAGGACCAAATAGGCACTTCTTATTATGAATCACAATATCACAATTGTATGTTGCTTTTTTAGAAAAAGATTATTGAAGTTGGAAAATATTTTCCTTCACTAACTTTTTTTATTACCTATATATGTTGTACATGATAAAGGTAAAAGAATCAGAAAATTTTCAGATAACTCAGATTTAATTCCCATCCTTAAAAATTTAAATTATTCATATTGTTATCTTTAATCTCAAACTACTGAGATATTTATTCCTCTTCCCGTGCTTGTGAAGACACAGCTAAACCTGAAACGATGCCTATATTCTTCTTATAACATTATGCAGTTAACAAAACACTTGTTAACTGTATAATGTTCAGAAAAAAGAATCTTTATACAGTGATGAGAGGACAGACTTAGGTGTCATGTGTATATATTACCTACTCAAAAGCGAACCATATTTTGATGGCCTACAGATTTAATTTCAAAACACACAGCAATATTTTGTAAGCAGATAGGGTAGGGGGTCCCTGGAGAAAGAGAACTAGGCATGGCTTTCTTGACATAAGACAACTCATTTTTGGCCTAAGCCATTTTGCGGTAAAGGCCTGACCACAATGCTTATCCTTGAACTGGTCTCAGTCATTAATGATCTTAAGGCAGCAAGAGAATTTAGGAACAAATGACTTATCAGGCAAGAGAAGTAACAATAGCAAAGATAATAAATCAGTTGTAAAGACTCCCAGTTCTGTTACAATGGTAAAGATTAGCCTGAAGAACATTCTTGAGCTGTTTTGCAGAATTTGGATCCCCTTGAGCACTCAACCCCCAGATCAGCTGAAACCTAAGGAATGATGATGTTGACCCTTTCTGAACTCAATCAACTAAAGTTTGGACTCTGTCAAACTTTGCCCCAATTCTATACTGAATTCTCCTCTGCTCAACCCCCCTCATGAATATGTATGTACCCTTAATTGAAACTTCCCCCATTTTGCTGTCCAGGGAGACACTGCTTTGGAAAAGATCCCCGGTACTCTCCTTACTTGCTGCAAGTAATACATCCTTCCATCTAGTGCTCTTTGGGTTGGTTGTGCCATTTGGCTGACACCCACCAGGAGGCAGATCCAGTTTTTGGGTAACAATTTTATTTGTAAACCTAAGCATCACTTTTTCTTTAACAGATATAAGAGAATTTTAAATTAAATTTTTATTATTTGTTGAAAGAAACTACCCTTTTATTTTCAACACAATTCCATACTGAATTTAGTAAAGAGTTTTCTTTGTTCACCTGGGCAAGCCACTGAATTCGGGTGAAGGGCTTTTTTCATTCCAGCTGTCAAAAAGGGATTTGCCTTCAAAACCTTCATCAGGACTTTGGAGCTACACAAGTTAAAAGGAAAAAAAAAAAAAGAGAGAGAGAGAGAGAGAGAATACTTATAAATCAGATGTTTTAAAACCTAAACATCTATTAACCAG
The DNA here is from genome assembly GCF_937001465.1 of Orcinus orca. Taxonomy (NCBI): domain Eukaryota; kingdom Metazoa; phylum Chordata; class Mammalia; order Artiodactyla; family Delphinidae; genus Orcinus; species Orcinus orca. The sequence goes on along the minus strand of NC_064566.1, from coordinate 78,179,941 downwards.
GGAATGAGTAGCCAAATTATATTCAGGAAAATAAGGAATGCAATTCATACATTAGCAGTCATTAAGAATTACAACAATGAGTTTCTCACAATATAGGAAAATGCTCATGTTATTATATATAATGCACCTATTATAAAAAAAAATACATGGAGTGTATGGAAAAGAAAGCTATACCAAATTATTACCAAGCCATTGTATTCAGACGAATGGTCACACTGTAAGATTTTTTTTTTTTTGGTCTATTTTTCCAAATTAAGGGAGGCTACTCTCAAAAACACATTCATCCTCCTTTTATAAAAAAAAATGAAAAGAAGCAAGCTGGTTAAGGGAAGGTTTGTTTTTTTTGTTTTTTGTTTTTTTTTAAAATATTGCTTTGTGCCAACAAGTTTGTCAAAGTCATTGAATAATACATAACAAAACAAATGCACTAATATCTTATTTAATTAGTTGAGTATTTATCGTAATTGTGTTAAGCACAGGGCTTTCAATACATTTTCAGATTTTACAGATGAGAATTCTAAGGGAGTACAATATGCCCTACTATTGAATGCTAAACTCAGAGCATTAAATGTTATGCCAAAACGTTTAGCACACTAAACTGTAACTAATACTCACTAAACTGTAACTGAATAATATATGGTATAAAAAGTTTTTATTTTTTATTTAATAAAAGTCCTATGCTCTATTTTTTAACAGTTTCAACTCAAAAGATTTTATAGACTACCTATTCTGTGGAAGACTTTTTGTAGATGTCAGCCATACAAAGTTTAATAATACAAATTACACACCATCTACTAGTGGGAACTATAAATAAAAATGTGGAATTCATGTGCTAGGTGCTATAATAGATGGATGTGCAAAGGTCGATGGGAACACAGATAAATTTATATAAAATTTATATATATATCATAAAATATCAATACATAAAGCAGCAAGATAATTTTACTCAAGCTTACAAATTTACACAAAACTTTGATACAAGGGACAGTACCACTCCATTTATTAAGTAATATGAATTTGAAATTATGTATTTAGAAATATATTACTAAAGTCACAGTTTATCACTAAAATTTGAAATACCGCGAATCACCTTCCCCAAACAAAAACAGAATTTTAAAAATCCAAAACTGTCAAGCATCATATAATTTCAAACTTCACCTAGAAAGTAGTGTTTTTGCATTTGTCACAGGGTGCCACCAATCCACCTGGTAAACAAATATAACTGCCAAGCTTCCTTAGCATTGACCTCAAATTACATAAATGGTGGGAATTCTCTGAGACACAATGTTTCAGATATTTAATTTTGTATACACTTCATGGGAATCGTAAAACTGCAGGCACCTGACAGAGATCTTAAGTAAAAATGTGAATAGATTAGTGTCAAATTAAACTTTTCTATTCCTACTGGAGATGTTAATAAATTATATTCCATGCTTGGGAAACCAAACCTTAACAATATGTTTAGGATCTATTTAAAATCCCTATCTGAGGGAAATAATTGTCTTTCATGGTAATTACATTTCAATTGGTAATTCTGTTAAATAAGCAAGTCTTTTTATCCTTTCCAGTTCAAATCAGGTAATTAGCAGTAACAGCAAAAATCTGCCATGCAAAACATTCCTTACGCCTACCTTTAGGAACGGTGGCTTTATGGGGCAGGAGAATTAAAATGAAGAGTTGCCTATTGGTCCTATAGAAATTCAGGCACCACCTCTCTGCCAGATTTAGTATGTTGTGCTGCTGTCAGAATTACAATAACTTTAACTCAGTGGACTGAAGCCCACAGCAGGAAATCAGGAATTGGGTACATGGTCTTACCCAGTCGGTGTCCCAGGAGTCAACACCTGGTTTTTTACACATTCTCTTTCTCAATCGGTTAGAAATGTCAACTCTTCCAGAGTCCTAAGTTAATTGGTATCATTATATTAAAGAGTAAAAACCAGTTTCAAAATTAAGGAGTTAAACCGCAGGACCAAGTCCTGGTTCAGCTACTTGAACAAGTTGTGTGACTCTAGTGGCTAATGCTTTTTGGGCTCAGTTTTCTCGGTTTCAAATGGAGATGGTAGACGCAATGCTCTCCATAGACTGCCTCAGATTGGTGAGGGAGAAATAGGCAAAAGTTATAAAACAACACAGATGTTTAACATAATAATCCACCTCAAGAAAACATCATTTGTAGAACTTAAAATTCCATGTAATTATTTTTACCTCCTTTGTTAGGTTGTATACCAAGCTGTACATAAGTGGGGTACAATCAACTCTCAGAGTGTAGTTTCCTGAAAGACAAGATAGTTTGTTTTCTATTTCATTTCTTTATTTTACTCTTCCACTCAAAGACCATTCCTAACTCCTTAGCCAGAATGATCCCTTTATAACCTAAGTCTGGGGAATTCCCTGGTGGTCTAGTGGTTAGGACTATGCGCTTCCACGCAGAGGGTATGGGTTTGATCCCTGGTCAGGGAACTAAGATCCCGCAACACATGTGGCCAAAAATAAATAAATAAATAAAACCCAAGTCTGATCAAAACTCTCCAACTCATCACTCAATAAAATTCATCCTCACCATGACGCTTGGTGCCACACATGAAACAACCTCAGGTCACCTCTCCACATCTTCACCTACTCCACCCAAGCAAATGTTCTATACAAGAGAGATAATAAAATTACTCACCTCACAGGAATATTGGGTTAAATAAATGTTTATATTTAAACATTGGTTGGTACTTTGTGTGGGCTAAATTCTACATATGAATGTCAACATGATGGAAATACCTCAAACTGAGGACAGTGGTTCCTTTGAAGAAAGGGTTATTTGAGAATGGTTTCAGTAGAAATTGTTTTCTTTGTAAATTTTGCATTTTAACATTAGAAAGCTAATAGATGACTTATTTTATTATTTGAAAAATGAACAGTTAATACAATTTTAAATATAAAACAAAGTGAGACAAGCTGTATTCCAATCACAGAGTAATGAGTGTGTTATTTGCTCCTGATCCTGAAAATGCTGGGGAGACAATGCAGCATTTTAAACCAGGGAATGACGTAAACAGAAAAATCAAAGATTAAAAAAATGCATTAAAATCAAGTCTTAAAAAAAAAACTAGCAATAGAGAGAACATTATTCTACTTTTGAAGAATATATGTTTGGTGTACTTATTCTGTGTGGCAAAGGTGTTTCATCTTCATATGTGTGTTTAAATAAGGACAATAAGGAATTCCCTGGTGGTCCAGTGGTTAGGACTCTGTTCTCACTGTGGGGGGCCCAGGGTTCAGTCTGACACATGGCAGATTTACTAATAAACTAAAGAAAATATTCTATAAGTCCACCCTTCATTCATTTATTCATTCATTTGTTGCAAACACCATTTATTTAATAAGACATTAAGAATCCAGGAATGAAGAAGTAGGATCCTGCCTGTTCCTGGCAGAAAAATATGGTCTAGAAAGGGAGAGGGTTTGTAAAACAAATAATTACTTAATAACAGCAGTGATGAGTGCTACAAAGATGGCTTCCCAGAAAAAAATAACACTCCTGGGGAGACTGTAAGAATAAGAATTAAACAGATGGTGTGTCGAACAGCAATCTCAGTACAGAGAACAGCAGTTGCAACGGCTGAGAAGTTACATGTGGTCAAGGGACAGAAAGATTCGTGCGGGGCTACAGTATAGTGAGTGAAAATGGACTGTTTCAGTTTCTTGAAAATCGACTTGAGATTGTCCCTTAGTTTGAATCTCTGTTTATCAAAGCAAATCCATTCTAAAAGGCCTGTCTTCAATGCCTATCTCATTTCTCAAGCCTTTCCTGACGTTGCTATCATTATGTCTTCTGAACTCCAAGATCAGTCTGATAATATCCTTCTGAGAGTACCGGCATATATTAGAATCCTAGACTGATTTATTTTATCATCCATACTGAGTCTTAAACTCTTGAGTACTAGACTCTTCTTTACTAACCCCTAATTCCTTTGAAATCCTGGAAAGTACACTGCATAGAGAGGTGCTTAGTAAATATTTGCTGAATTGAAGGAAAAAATATTTAAGAAGAAAAAATTCTTGGTGAAAGATGAAATCTGGGAAATCAGCATTTGTTTTCAAAATTTGTGTGCATGATATTATGATGACAGTAGTTAAATCATACCTTTTTGCTACCCCATTCTAAAATCATAGAAATCTTTAGTTCCATAACTGACTTATTCATTTAAGAGATATTCACTGAATTCCTACCATAGATAAGGTAATCTGCCAGATGAAACAAACAAATTATAGAGTGTTGTTTCGAGAGCCCAAATCAGCACCCTAGAGCTCACAGCTGCCATGAGCATGACAAACCAGCAGCAAATTCCCTCACCACTTGTTAATGGATTTGCATTCCTAGTTAGTGCATAACTTACGAACTAAACTGCTGTTACTACCAAGATCATATATTTTCCTTTGAAACCAATAATATTCACCTTCTATAGAAGAATCAGCATTAATATAGGCCACACCACGCACTTGAAGAAGTCTGGAATTCTCCTATAATATTAAATAAATAAATAAACAAACAAATAGCCATAACCCCTTTCTAAAAAAACGCACATCTACATTTACTGTATGGAGGTTTCTGAATTAAGTTGGCCCAAGTTCACCCCAAATTTGACATGTAAGATTTTCAAGCATATGTTTGAAAGAATTTCAATAAATGTCACTGGTAAGAAATAACAAACAAAACATTTTTAAGACTGAAATTTGAGATGAGACTATCCACATTCATAATACAGTGAGTGGAAAAGGAGTTGATTTCTTTGGTTTTAGTGGGTAGTTACTGTGCGAGGGCTTTCTCTAGTTGTGGCGGGCTGTTCTTCGTTGCGGTGGGCAGGCTTCAGTAACTGTGGCACATGGGTGTAGTAGTTGTGGTGTATGGGATTCGTTGCTCCATGGCATGTGGGATCTTCCTGGACCAGGGATTGAACCCGTGTCCCTTCCATTGGCAGATGGCTTCTTAACTACTGTGCCACCAGGGAAGCCCGGGAGTTGATTTCTTAACCACACTGTGGTTTAATCCGTCAAATTAAGTTCTCCTGTGTTATGACACCACCTACTCGTCAAAACTTTAAAACATTTTTCTCAGCTTTAAAACACTGACAAAGTATAGCAGGATTTTGTTGATATAAGTGGATTATGAATCTCCAAAACAAGCAATTTTCTAAGTGTCCTGACTGTAAGAAATAAAGTGAAAAAACATACAGCTCTAGTTGATGAAAATAAGATGAAAGACGCAAATCACACCCTCAAAATATTTAGGCTCTTCTTGATGCCAGCATGAATCTTTGTCTACAGGAGAACTACTTTTTTTTCTACCCCAGAGAAAATTGAAGTTTACAGGGCTTCTCATAATTCTTAGATAATAGGAACCAAGTAAATATTTATAGCATGACTAGAAGTTAATGGAATGTTAATTTTGCATATGTTTACAAGTAACACTTCTATTACACAAAGCCAACAATGCATGCAGGTAAAATTACTTTCCAAGGAGCCTAGTAAATATTCTGTGGTGGGGCATTCCACTTCACTTTTAGCATGATTTACAGTAGGTCATTATGATATGAGGAAGACAGTACAAGCTCAAGGAATATTTAAATGTAATTAGCTTTAGGAGTTAATTTGAAAAAGTTAAAACATTATATCTTATTATGATGTCCAGTTTCTAGTGAATTTACTTAGCTACTATCACACTCCCAGACAACGAAGATCAAATTATTTCCACAATTGACATTAAGTGGCTTTAAAAGTTCAAACAGGGCTTCCCTGGTGGCGCAGTGGTTGAGAGTCCGCCTGCCGATGCAGGGGACATGGGTTCGTGCCCCGGTCCGGGAAGATCCCACATGCCGCGGAGCGGCTGGGCCCGTGAGCCATGGCCACTGAGCCTGTGCACCCGGAGCCTGTGCTCCGCAACGGGAGAGGCCACAACAGTGACAGGCCCGCGTACCTCAAAAAAAAAAAAAAAAAGTTCAAACAACACTTAGTTCTCAAGTGATGAAAAAAATTTTATCGTTGATTTTTGAACAAGAATATGTTGCTTCAGACTTTCTGGAAAAAAGTTTGAATATTTTCTGGCTGGATTGACCAGTTATTCTTACATTCTTGTGAATTAAATACTAACTGCTTTATTATTATGAAAATGTATGTTATATCGAATTATCAACTAACCTCTGCCCACTCAGTGGAACCAAGAAGACCAAATTCTTCTGCATCCCAGCTTGCAAACAAAATTGTTCTTCTAGGCCTCCATCCTGAAATATATGTGCATACTTATAAAAGCTGGGAAAATGCATAATATTGCCAAGACATCACCATGCCCAGCATGCCCAGCAGAGTAACAACAGCAAAAATTCATTGGTTGTTTAGGAAGGGTGAATTATGGTGACAATCTTTACTTACTTTCCTTTTGAAAGATTTTAAAGCTAATCTGTCAATACAAAAGAGCACATCTGTATTGAAAAAGGGGGAAATGCAGACATGGTAAAAATCCTGTGAGATCATAAAATATTCTAATAGGTTTATAATGATTGCCTATGCTAGGAAGCCATCTGTGGTCTGCAGCTGCCTAGAGTGAAAGAAGAAAGTGCTGGATGTGGTCTGTGCTCTGAGACAATACAACTGAGAGAAAATCCTTTACAACTCTTCCATGCTGTGCTGGCATCACACAAACAATTGTTCAATGTCAGCTGGTTGTGTGATTTCACTCCATTCTCTGCCAGAATTAGTCAACAGAAGCTCCATTCTCAACACTAGTGTCTGCTGCCGCTGGGAAGTACACCATTCATTAGGACGGTCACATGGCTTGGAGTTATAAATACTGACCTTGAAGTTAAAGAAAGATCTTACTTCAAGCCTTGGTTCTTTCACTTACTAGCAGTGTGACCAAGCGAATGTTATTCAAACTTGTTAGGCCTCTTGTTTCTTCAGCTGCATACCAGGAAGAGCAGAGTTAAGGTAACACTCCTTGATTGTTAGGAGGATTACATGGAATAATATTTATAAATATAGCACTGAACAAGTGCTCCAGGCATGTAAGTTATTGTTTGAGTACATATTTCATTTGTGCTTAAGGACATATATCCCTCTAGCTGTTGAGTCCAGAGCTTCATTTTTGTTAAGTATATGAATAGCATTATTCAAATCTCCTGTTAATTATTATTCCCCATCATTGCAGTCTTTTGGCATACTTTGTAATTGTCATAGTGATGTTTTGTATTTACCACAGAAATCTTCTGGCAAAATCATGAAACTTTTTGTAATACTATGAAACACAACCTAATTCACAAGCTATGTAAATTCAGGTCTCCATAGTTCTATTTTCTTAAAAAATAAGATAGCTGTGTGGAAAAAAGAATAGAGCACCTTTACATTTGATTTCAAAGAGTGACATCACTGTTTTGTGGACTGGGAGACAGAAATCTGAATTTTAACCCTAGTTCTCTGATTCTGCCACACACCAGCTACAAAACGTTGGGTGAATTACTTCATTCTGGAAACCGCAGTTAACTTATTTGTAAAATGAAAAGAGAAATAACTAAACATATCCCTCCTCCTATGAGTTCAAAATAGATAACACGTGATAACACTGTTTCTCTGAGAGAGTAAGTACCAGGCAAATGTAACATATTTTTACCACATTCATTGTTGCTAAAAAAAAAAAAATATGGATCACATTTACAGCCCATAGACACCTTGTTTGCAGGGTCAGTAAACAAAGTGGAGCTTCTGTTCTCAGTATGTAATGTTTACTTTAAAAACTAACCATTTGGGGCTTCCCTCGTGGCGCAATGGTTGAGAGTCTGCCTGCTGATGCAGGGGACACGGGTTCGTGCCCCGGTCCGGGAAGATCCCACATGCCGTGGAGCAGCTGGGCCCGTGAGTCATGGCCGCTGAGCCTGTGCGTCCGGAGCCTGTGCTCCGCAGCGGGAGAGGCCACAACAGTGAGAGGCCCGCGTACCAAAAAAAATAAATAAAAAAACAAAACAAAACAAAACAAACAAACAAAAAAAACCTAACCATTTGAACTCAATTTTATTTTGGGTTTCATATGAAGATTCTAAAATGACTGAAGTAACTGTGCTAGTAGTATAATCTTCAATTCTGTGAGAGAAATCAAAGCTGGGGGTGTGAGAATACAGATATCAAAATTTGACAGCAACCTATTAAGCAGGAAGACCAGCATTTTTCTGAATTAGCTTTCATCCCCTCAGTCAGCTGGTGTACTTGACCTGAGGCCTGAGGCTGGAAGATCCCAAGAAGCTCACATTTCTCAGACCAGGACGCTTTGGCTTATGACCTAAATCTGGTGTCTACTCTCCAGTAAAGAAACCCATCTCCATCTTCTTTGTTGCCAGAGAAACCACTAATAGTATAATTCCTTTATTTCAGATTATAATTTAATATATAAATATAGATAATATAAACTTTATTATATAAATAAGTGAATTATTAAAAATGAACATATAAAAATGAATAAACAATATCATTAACCAACATAAGTAATATAGCTGCTAGTTATTGAAAGCTACTATCTACTATTAAGCACTACTAAGTACTCTATGCTACTAAGATGATATAATTTGCATGCAACCTCTCTGTTGTGTTTCACACAAACCTATGAGGTGGTATTTTTATACTCACTTTACTGAGGACCAAACTGAGATTCAGAAAAAATGGTCTTTTTACATTTTGCTTACATTACCTTCTTTTTTCAGCTTTCCAAAACTCCTGACAATTTCCTGAACAACAGCTGCTCCACTCTGAGGGTCAATGCCACCAAATACCCAAGAGTCACGGTGACCTCCAAGAATGACATATCTGTCTAGAAAGCATCATTGCAAAATTACTTGCCATTACAGGTCAAGAATAGAGGAAATTGCAAATGACTCAATAGCATCTAAACACAAAGCACTCAGGACTCAAGTTAAGATAGCAAAGGTTCCTGAAGACTTCTGTAAATGTATCACTTTGCTCTGAATTTGATGTATGAAGAAAATATGAATGTGATAAGCAAATGTATACTTCAATTAATTACAGTAATTATAAGTATGTAAGTAATGATAAGTGAGTATAAAAGTATCCTTATCCACTTCTTTATATAATTCTCTGTTACTTCTCTCTTACCTATTTACACTATGTTTCCAGTATTTTCAGAGTAAGAGAACACAGTGGCCAAATAATGATTTCTCCACTTCCTAATCCTTCTACTTAGTTTTTAACGTACAGCTCAAAGATTCTACCTCTCTATGATCTGTTTCTATTTTCTGCAGGGAGAGGGAATTGCACCCCTATCCAGCTTTCTGGGCAGTCTTTTCATATTGATAAAGCATTTACCATGGGGCTTCCCTGGTGGCACAGTGGTTAAGAATCTGCCTGCCAATGCAGGGGACACAGGTTCAAGCCCTGTTCCGGGAAGACCCCACATGCCACAGGGCAGCTAAGCTCGAGTGCCACAACTACTGAGCCTGTGCTCTAGAGCCCGCGAGCCACAACTGCTGAGCCCGAGTGCCTAGAGCCTGTGCTCTACAACAAGAGAAGCCACTGCAACGAGAAGCCCGCACACCACAACAGAGTAGCCCACGCTCGCCTCAACTAGAGAAAAGCCTGCATGCAAAACAAAGTAAAAGGATTTTTTAAAAAAAGCATTTACCACACTTAACAGTAGGGGTCTTCATGTCTCTGGTCTGTGTCTTTTTAAAAAATCCCTCCATCCCCAAAGCCTAGCACAGAGCTGGCACAAAATATGTACTCAGTGAGATTCAATAAATAGCCAGTGGTACATTGTTTAGTGCTCATTGGAAGCACATCAATATTCTTTATCCCTGAAAGAAAGTCCTGGCTGCTTGCACAAGAGATATTCAGTTTAATTCTGTCTGTTTGGGTAGGAAATATAACCATATAGTTCCTAAGGAAACAAACATAATAAAGTAAGATTATTTTCAAATGTATCATCGAGCAGGTTATCTGAAATCATATGGAAATCACGTGTATATATATTCCACCCATTTCAGTGTAAAAAAAAAAACCATGTAAAGGACTCATTAACTTCCGGTTATCTTAATTTTCTAAGAGTGTTACTTATCGTTGTAATGAAGATATTTCTCCAGGTAAAATATGCGGTAAGGAAATCCAGAAAGCTCAGATTAAACACCTGTAAACCATCTCTCCTTGATCTTCCTCTCTCGGTCCTTTAATTGAAGCATGCATAGTTTATCAACAACCTCGGTCATCTGACCAATCTAGTCCCAACATTTACTTTCTTCACAACATGCATCACAATGTAAAATTACCTCCTATTGATCTATTTTGTGTTTATGTGAGTTCCATTAGGACAAAGAGTTGCTTTGCTTTGTTCACCTTACATTCCCAGAGCTCAGCGCAGTACCTGGCACCGAAGAATTGCCCGATCGATATTTGCTGAGCAAATGATCAATTTACCTGGCTCCACTGCCCCTCTGAGAGTTCCAATCACATTGTAAATTCTTTTCACTTTATTGTTGGAATGGATGTGCATCTTGACTTTTCTAATGCAAAAATAAAGGACACAGACTAAAAATGCTGGTTAACAGCTTGCCACCCACAATTTTTAAATCTGACATTGTTTTGAATATTTCTAAAGGCACACAGGCAATAATTGCATTGACCAATTGTCCAATTGTGAGGATATATGTGTATTCCCCTTTTCAACCTGTTGTTATGTCTCCTGCTGGTAGTAGATTTTACTTTTCAGTCATCCTCTGTAATTGTTTTTTGAAAAAGCTTTCCTCCTCCTAAAGAGAGTTATTATAAAAATAGTCTCTTAACTTGGTAGAGAAGTTTCCAGTAAATCCAGGTCCAACATTGTAGGGCACGTGGAGGCTTCCTTTCCAGCTGTGATCTGGTGGTGCTGATGCACCCATTTTTCTGTTGAACACAAAAAATATTATTAGCTGAAGGAAACCTTTGAAGTTATAAGTTAAAATGTCCTTGAACTTGTTTTCTTGAGTGCCTGCTCATAATAGCTTCTATGAGTCATGGTAGTACAAAGTGCTTTGCATAGGGATATGCCGTTTAACTCAATACACCTCTTATGAGGCGGTTCTGCTATTACTCCCCACTTCAAAGATAAGGAGGGTGAGGCTTAGAGAGATTAGGTAACATGCCCAAAGTCAAGCAGCTGATTAGTGGTACAATCGAGATTCAAACACTTGGTAAGAATTTGGACTCTGTGTTACCAGTTTCCAACAGTAAATCATGTGAAAAGTGCTCTCAAGAGCATGCCCTGAAGAAACAGCAGGTGCCAAACTCTTTGGAATTTCCCATTATGTTATTTCTCCCACTGATAAATACATTCCCAAATACATGTATGGTCATCCTTTACAAAGTACTTTTGCACTCATCTATTAGGAAGGGAGGAAGGGCAAAGGAAGGGATGTCACTTCAACCAACAGCCCCTCAAAGCTTTATACACTATTTATTTTTTAATTCAAAAGGGTGGAAAGATTCAGGTGGACCAGCCCATATATGCCACTAGCCGTGGTTATCTCTCACCAGGTGATTGAGAAAAATAATATGATAATATCTGTGGAATGGTGAGGTTCTTCCTGTTTCATTTCAGCATATCTTCCTTTACTGTTTAAGAGCATGGATTGACTTATTCTTGATTTGGGCATGGAAACCAAATGTATTTTTGCTACCTAGAAGCAGATAGAAGAAGATGGCTCCAGACAAACTTAAGAGAGTGAAAAACATCAATCTGTCTTTTATGCCTCAATCTCTGGTCCACACACCTGCATGCACCCTATGATTTACAGTGAAACATTTTCTGTAGTTTCCTCCTTTTTTCTGTGCCTGCACACAGGTACTTATTCCCTGCCTACTAATTTGAGGTAATGGGAACAGCTCAACTTGACCTAGAATATATTATATGTGCAAAACTACATCAATATGATTATCTTCTCATGGAAAACTAAGTATAAATAATATTTTGTTTTAAAATGCTCTATCAGAGAGTAAATATTTACTCTTTTATTTTCCTGTCTCATGAGGGAGTTTGTTTAATAAAGATAATTTCATGTAATATACTATATAATTTATTTATCTATATACAATAAAATTTCACATGAAAAGCATCAAGTAAAATGAAGGGGCATTATACATTGTTAAATATCATAATGAATAGTCAAAATAGCAGAGTATTATGTATACAAAAAATGGTAGAAGCCAAGTGAAGAATATACATATACTTGATTATACATAAAATATTTTTATAGTACTATATTGCAGACTAATAATATTGATTGCCTTTGGGATGGAAATGGGTAGGACGGAAACTTTTTATTGTATACCCCTTTGAATTTTGAACTGTGTAAATGTATTTCCTTTTCAAAATAAAAATATGGAAAACAAAACAAGGTGCAAATTCATCAGGAAGTCAATTACATATTATAAGGAAGGTAATGAAGAGTCCCTATTCCCAGAAAATAATAAAATATAAAGCCAAGATTACAGTGCCCCCACAAGGACAAGAAAATATCGCACATCTATGGAGAACAGAGGTTTTAGTCACTAAATTTCACTGGGATAATTAATCAGGGATATAATTTTCTTTAGGTCCTTCTTTCACTCTATAAATAAAAAATAAATTCTGTGAAAATTAAAAGGTTGAATATTTAAATTTCAAATCATAGAAATTTCAGAAAATATAATATTGGAAATGTCTTTGAAAGGATTTGATAGATCATAGATGCTCAATAAGTATCTATAAACAACACTGAATTTAAAAATCTATATTGTGTAGCATATTAAACTTTATTTGTCCATTTAGCAAAGATTTATTCTCTATAATGCTCAAGGTACTGTATTGTACTCACTAAGGAATACAAATATGTACAAGACATGGTCATTCTACCAAAGAGTTTATAAGTCAGAAAAAGATAGATATAAAACAGAGCATGATATATGATAGATAAAGCTCTGAAGGACAAAACAGAGCTTGATTCCCCTTGTGGGATCAGAAATAATTTTCTTTCTACAGGAAGTTTCACTTATCTGGATTTTTAAAGAATGAGCAAGATGTGGGCAGGGAAGATGGAGGTAAAGAGCATTCCAGGTACAATTCCAGGTATGATGTAAACAGTCACGAAGGCTGAAGAGTCAGAGCAAAAGTAAGGCATGGTGATTAATCTGGCTGGGGTATAAGATGATAAGGATACCATAACAGAGAAACTTGAAAAATAGTGAGAATTTGCTTCTGAGAAGATGCACTTTACCCTATTCATCCTGATGAGTACAACTAAATTCCCTGGACTATAAATACATAAAAAATAAACATAAGACTCTGAAAGGTGGAGAAAAGAAAATAAACCAGCTCAGGACCTCAGGGTGCAAGAAATGACAAAGTGGTGAGTTCCTTGGGTTTTCATATGGGCTCTCATATCTCAGACATAGAGCTGAAAAGCTGGCAAGCCAAAAAGGCCAAGTGGCTCATATGAAACATGTTACCCAACAAAAGCCTTGAGTATGAATACGTACTTGAATACGTATATATATTCAAGTGCTCCTAGGACAATTTTCAGGATAGACCATATATTAGGCTATAAAAAAACTCAATAAATTTAAAAGGCTGAAATCATATCATCTCTTTATTAATCATACAAACCTTTTACTAACCCAACTATAGTATAAAGAATTTAGTAAGCAAGGATTCTTCAATATATGCAAATCAAGCAATATGATACACCATATTAACAAATTAAAGAATAAAAACCATATGATCATCTTGATAGATGCAGAAAAAGCTTTGGACAAAATTCAACACCAATTTATACTAAAAACTCTCCAGAAAGTAGGCATAGAGGGAACCTACCTCAACATAATAAAGGCCATATATGACAAACTCACAGCAAACATCATTCTCAATGGTAAAAAACTGAAAACATTGCCTCTAAGATCAGGAACAAAATAAGGATGTCCACTCTCACCACTATTATTCAACATAGTTTTGGAAGTCCTAGCTATGGCAATCAGAGAAGAAAAAGAAATAAAAGGAATACAAATTGGAAAAGAAGAAGCAAAACTGTCACTGTTTGCAGATGACGTGATACTATACATAGAAAATCCAAAAGATGCCACCAGAAAACTACTAGAGCTCATCAATGAATTTGGTAAAGTTGCACAATACAAAATTAATGCACAGAAATCTCTTGCATTCCTATACACTAACAATGAAAGATCAGAAAGAGAAATTAAGGAAACAATCCCATTTACTATTGCATCAAAAATAATAAAATACTTAGGAATAAACCTAGCTAAGGAGGCAAATGACCGGTACTCAGAAAACTATAAAACACTGATGAAAGAAATCAAAGATGACACAAACAGATGAGAGATATACCATGTTCTTAGATTAGAAGAATAAATATCGTGAAAATGACTATACTACCCAAAGCAATCTACAGATTCATTGCAATCACTATCAAATTACCAATGGCATTTTTCAAAGAATTAGAACAAAAAATTTTACAGTTTGTATGAAAACACAAAAGACTCCGAATAGCCAAAGCAATCTTGAGAAAGAAAAACGGAGCTGGAGGAATCAGGTTCCCTGACTTCAGACTATACTACAAAGCTACAGTAATCAAGACAGTAAGGTACTAGCCCAAAAACAGAAATATAGATCAATGGAACAGGACAGAAAGCCCAGAGATAAACCCATGTACCTATGGTCATCTAATCTATGACAAAGGAGGCAAGAATGCACTATGGAGAAAAGACACTCTCTTCAATAAGTGGTGCTGGGAAAACTGGACATCCACATGTAAAAGAATGAAATTAGAACACTCCTTAACACCATACACAAAAATAAACTCAAAATGAATTAAAGACCTAAGTGTAAGACAGGACACTATAAAACTCTCAGAGGAAAACACAGGAAAAACATAAATCACAGCACCCACTTCCTAGAGTAATGAAAATAAAAACAGAAATAAACAAATGGGACCGAATTGCACTTAAAAGCTTTTGCACAGCAAAGGAAATCATAAACAAGACCAAAAGACAACCCTCAGAATCAGAGAAAATATTTGCAAATGAAGCAACTGACAAAGGATTATTCTCCAAAATATACAAACAGCTCATGCAGCTCAATATCAAAAAAACAAAAACCCAATCCAAAAATGCACGGAAGACCTAAGTAGACATTTCTCCAAAGAAGAGATACAGATTGCCAACAAACACATGAAAGGACTCTTAACATCACTAATCATTAGAGAAATGCAAATCAAAACTATAGTGAGATATCACCTCACACTGGTCAGAATGGCCACCATCGAAAAGTCTACAAATGATAAATGCTGAAGAGGGTGTGGAGAAAAGGGAACCCTCTTGCACTGTTGGTGGGAATGTAAATTGATACAGCCACTATGGAGAACAGTATGGACGTTCCTTTAAAAAACTAAAATTAGAACTACCATATGACCCAGCAATCCCACTACTAGACACATACGCTGAGAAAACCATAATTCAAAAAAACACATTCACCCCAATGTTTATTCTTTTTTTCTTTTCTTTTTTTTTTCTTTTCTTTTCTTTTCTTTTTTTTTTTGCGGTACGTGGGCCTCTCACTGCTGTGGCCTCTCCCATTGCGGAGCACAGGCTCTGGATGTGCAGGCTCAGCGGCCATGGCTCATGGGCCCAGCCACTCCACGGCATGTGGGATCTTCCTGGACCAGGGCATGAACCCGTGTCCCCTGCATCAGCAGGCGGACTCTTAACCACTGCACCACCAGGGAAGAACCCCAATGTTTATTGCAGCACTATTTACAACCGCCAGGACATGGAAGCAACCTAAATGTCTATCAACAGATGAATGGATAAAGAAGATGTGGTACATATATACAATGGAATATTACTCAGCTGTAAAAAGGAATGAAAATGGGTCATTTGTAGAGATGTGCATGGACCTAGCGTCTGTCATACAGAGTGAAGGAAGTCAGAAAGAGAAAGACAAATGTCATATATTAATGCATATATGTGGAATCCAGAAAAATGGTACCGATGAACCCATTTGCAGGGCAGCAATAGAGAGGGTGACATAGAGAATTGGCAGTGGACACATTGGGGGAAGGGGAGGGTGTGATGAACTGGGAGATTAGGATTGACATATATACAGTACCATGTGTAAAATAGACTGCTAGTAGGAACCTGCTGTACAGCACAGGGAGCTCAGCTCGGTGCTCTGTGATGACCTAGATGGGTGGGGATGGGGGGATGGTGGGAGGGAGGTCCAAGAGGGAAGGGATATGGGGATATACATATACATATAGCTGATTCACTTTGCTGTACAGCAGAAACTAACACAACATTGTAAAGCAATTATACTCCAATTTAAAAAAAAAGAGAGAGAAAGAAAAGAAGAAAGCAGTGGTCTAAGAATAGCCATGTATGGATGCTGACTGCCACCATCATTAATAAATGATCCTGCACTGAAGCCAAATAATTAATTTGAGAGTAATTTATGATAATGTGTTGCTAGGCAATTAAAATAAACTTCTGAGGAAAAAAAATAACAGAAAAAAATTGGGAAAATTTGCAAATATATGAAAATTAAACACTGACCCTAAATAACCAATGGCTCATAGAAAAAAATCACAAGAGTAAATAGAAAATACTTTGAGATGGGGGCTTCGCTGGTGGTGCGGTGGTTGAGAGTCCGCCTGCCGATGCAGGGGACACGGGTTCATGCCCCAGTCCGGGAAGATCCCACATGCCGCGGAGTGGCTGGGCCCGTGAGCCATGGCCACTGAGCCTGCACATCCAGAGCCTGTGCTCAGCAACAGGAGAGGCCACAACAGTGAGAAGCCTGCGTACCACACACACACAAAAAAACTTTGAGATGAATAAAAATGAAGACATAAGACACCAAAAGTTATGAGATGCAGTTAAAACAGTGTTTAGAAGGAAATATATAGCTGTAAACACCTATATTAAAAAAGTAGAAAGCTATCAAATCAATAAACTAATCTTCCACCCAAAGAAACTCAACAATGAAAAGAAAGCTAAATTCATATAAGCATAAGAAAGGCAATAATAAAGACTGGAGCAAAAATAACAAAATAGAATCTAGAAAAAAAGATAAAAATGAATGAAAGCAAAAGTTTGTTCTTTGAAAAGATCAACAAAATTGACAAATCATTAGCTAGACTGACCAAGAAAAAAAGGGGAAAAGACTAAAAATCAGGAACAAAAGAGGGAATACTACTATTGACTTTACAGAAATAAAAAGGATTATAAGGGAACACTATAAACAGTTATATACCAACCAATTAACCTCAATGAAATGAATTCCTGAAAAGATATAACTGCCAAAACTGAAGAAAGAGAAAATGTAAGTAGGCTATAACAAGTAATCAAAACTTCTCAGAGGGTTTCCCTGGTGGCACAGTGGTTGAGAGTCTGCCTGCTGATGCAGGGGACACGGGTTCGTGCCCCGGTCCGGGAAGATCCCACAGGCAGTGAGCCATTCAGCAGTGAGCCATGGCCGCTGAGCCTGCGCGTCTGGAGCCTGTGCTCCACAACGGGAGAGGCCACAACAGTGAGAGGCCCGCCTACCGCAAAAAAACAAAACAAAACAAAAAAAACTTCTCTGAAAGAGAAGCCCATATGGCTTCACTGCTGAATGCTAGCAATCAGTAAAGAATAAACACCAATCCTTCACATGCTCTTTAGAAAAACAGAAGGAACATTTCTAAAGTTACCCTATGCGACAAACATTACCATGACACCAAAACCAGATAAAGAAATCACAGGGAAACTAAAGATAAATATGAATATTGACACAAAAATCATTAATAAAATACTAGAAAACCAAATTCAACAGCATTTTGAAAGGATTATACACCATGACCGAGTGAGATTTATTCCATGAATGCAAGACTGATACCACATACAAAAATCAAAAAGTGTAATATACCACATTAACAGGCTTAAGAAAAACCACATAATCAGAAAAATTGATGCAGAAAACAAACAACCACAGCAACAATAAAACACTGGGGAAAATTCAACATCCATTCATGATGAAAATTATCAGAAAACTAGAAATATTGAAAGAAAATACAAGACAAACCTGAAATATTTTGTGATGTCAGAATACAAGTGCTTATAAAAGGATTGGAAGAACTGTGTTTTTTTTATATTGCTGGTAGGATGTAAAAGGATACAACCACTATGGAAAAGGTTTGTCAGATTCTTACAAAAGTAAACATGCTATTATCATATGACCCGGCAATTGCACTCCAGAGAAATGAAAACTTACGTTGACACACAAATCTGTACATGATTATCTGTAGCAGCTTTATTCATAATAGCTACAAACTAGTTGTTCTTTGAATGGTGAAACAAACTGTGATACCAAATACAACGGAACATTCCTCAGTATTAAAAAGAAAAAAACTATATATACAACAACTTGAACAAATCTCCAGAGAATTATGCTGAGTGAAGAAAAACCCCACAAGGGTATACATTTATATAACATTCTTGAGATGATGAAATTATAGAAATGGTGAACAGATTAGTAGTTGCTAGGAGTTAAGGTTAGAGGGTATGGATGGAGGGGGACAGGAAAGGAGTGGGTGTGGCTAAAAGGGCCACATGAGGGATCCTGGTGATGATGGAAATGTTTTGTGTCATGAGTATGAAAAGAAATATATCAGTATCTTGGTTGTGATATTGTACTATACTTTGCAAGATGTTACCATTGGGGAAAGCTGGATAAATGGCCTAGAGGGACTCTTTAGTACTACTTACAGTTGCATGTGAATCACAATTATCTCAAAATAATGAGTTTAATTCTTAAAAATTAGGAACAAGCTAGATGGGCAGAAAATGATGTGCTAGAATTTCGTCATGTAGCCTCTATTTAGCTGTGAGCTTCTATACTATATTTTGAGGGCCCTGAGAACAAAGTCTATATATAAATCATACTCTTATCACAGTGCTTGACAAAAAGAGGCCATTCCATAAGTGTACTTTGAGTGGACAGGCTGTAGGAAGCCATTAAAAGTCTTCTGAGCAGAGACACAAGAATGAGACAGTGTCTTGACAAAGAAATGCCTCCTAAATGCTTGTGCTGTTGAATAGAGAATAAGTGATGCTCAACAAAGCTGTCTTTTACATCAGACATGAATTTGGGTCCCAGATCTATCACATACTCTCTGAACTTTGATTTCTTTATTTGTAAAATTAGTTATCACAATACTAACACATGTAGTTGTTTTATGGGCTAATTGATAAACAGTATGTAATCATTTAGCAAAAAGTAAGTGCTAGAATATAATTAGCACTCTATGCATGTTAGATGCTATTATCATTGTCTTTATTATTATTGTCGTTGCTGTCATTATAATCCTGATAGTTACTCAGGGAAACAAAAAGAAACCATGTAACCACATTCCCTTCAGTACAGATGCAAAAAAGAATAAGAAAGAACACACACCCTGTTCCCCTTTTCTCCCACCTAGGTAAACACAATTTTCTTTTTTCTATAATTCACATTTCATCAACTTTTTATTAAAGTTGTCGGCATACCTGGGCCATTATATAACTTTATGTCTCTCCTCTTCTTCTCAAATACTTGTTAAGAAACTTTCATTTTATGATATATCCAATTTGTAAAATACTGTCTATTCTAATTAATACATAATGTTACACTGCTAACCGTTTGTGGGAATATGAGAACTGACTATAATGGATATGTAGCACACTCCCTAGATAATTATGCAGAGGGAGTAAATACTCCCAATTAAATTCATAAACAAATTACATGTTCTTAAAATGTTTTATGACTAAATTCCAGTCTAGAACATTTCACTATACCTTAGAAGGTATGGATGGTAAAACAGAAATTATCTTATTGCTTTTAGTATACACAGATCATCCCAAAATTCATTTTTAATCATGGTGTTTTGAATGCAAAATATACTTTCATAGAATTTATGTTATTTAATGATGACTGCATTTACAAAATGACTTACTAAAGCTGACTTAAATACATTTGGTAATTTTTTTGATCAAGTATTAATAATTCTACTACCCAGTTAGGGCATAGCCAAATTCAACTAGTTTACCAGAGCAGTCAAATGGTAGACATGGCGAAATAAACCTCACGTCCAATTCTGTATAATCCTTCCTTCTTTCCTTCCATGCACTCTTTTTCTAACTACAAAGATAATACAGGTTCACTTTTTAAAACATATAATTTAGGGATTATATATATATATATATATTTGAAATCTACTTTTTCTATTTAATAGTATAGCATAAGCATGTACCCACATTGTTAAATACTCTTGTACAACATATATTTTAATGGCTTCATGTACTGTCATAGACAGTAATATATTTAACTACTTATCAATTATTGAAGATTTGTGTTGTTTATAATTTTCCACTATCACAGGTAAAGCTACAATCACGTTCACCTTTTAAATATAATGAATATTTAGACTTTATATTTACACAAACACATAGTCCGTGGTGCCCTCAAAAGTTGTGCCCCATCCTGAATCTTAACCCATGTGGTAAAGCTAAGAGCTCAAAAGAAAAAAAGACCAGGGTGCTTGCTATTCCTTAATCTGCCCTTAAATTGGACAGACACCTCCAATTCTCTGATGACAGCCTCCTCACCTGTAAAAATGAGGGCACTGAACTAGGTCATAAATAAGTTTTCTTACACATTCTAGAATAAAATGATTAAGAATGCCTTAAACTCAAAGAAGAAAAGGGACTAACTGGCCGGATGCTTTGGTCTCCAGTGATTCTACTTTCAGAGAAGTCAGTGCTCTCTCCCCTCCTCAAGGATAATGGAGAAGAAGGGACATGCAGATGAGAGAAAGCAGGACAGGAAAGAGGAAAGAGCTCCAATGTCAGGTTAAACAATAACAACTTTGGAGAAGCTTCAATAGTGAAAGCAGAGGAAGAAGTGGAATGGATAAAGATGAAAATCAATGGAAGATGCTTTCAAAGGGCATTATTCCAGGTCCACCAAGAAGTAGACAATAAGAGGTTTCAATAAGTAAGAGATTTATTAGGGGAAAGGCGTGTGAAGGAAATAGCAAGGGAGCTAAGAGAGGCTGAGAAAGCCATCAGACTGCAATGCAGGTCAGAAATGGGGTAAAAGAGAAAGAGAAGAAAGAAGAATGCTGGTGGCACAATCCCTTGATAGCAAGGCTGTCAGGGAGTCCTGAGCCAGAGTCTCCCATCAGAGGAGTCCCATGCCTCCCAGTAATGGGCCTCATTTAGTACCCTTGCTGCATTTAGTTACTGACTGGGAGCATCTATGGGAAGCATGGCCTTGATACAAACAGGGTGATGGATTTCAAAACACAGTGGAGCACCTTATCAATGACACTCCCCACAGTTGATGATCTGAAAGACTCACTTTCATGGCTGTCACACACTGGATACCAGTATTTAAAGCAAATCCCAGGTTAGAACCACTGTTCTATAAAATGGTGATAAATTGTATGCTTATTTGATTTTCTGTCAACACTCAAAAGAATAGACACTATCTGATTCCATTTATATCAAGTTCAAAACCAAACTAATCAATGATGATAGATATCAGAAAGTGGTTGCTTCTAGGGGGGTATGGTAAAAATTGAGCACAGAAAACTTCAGTATCAAATAATGGAGATAAAAGCATGAAAGTTGAAGATTGCCAGTAAAGAGAATTACCCAAATAGCCATCGGTTTGTTTCTTACAAACTTACTCTAGGAGCTTCTGTGCATCATAGTATCCAATTGGATGAACAGGAATACTTGGAAGACCGACAGCCTCTGCGATTTCACGTCTATAAGCATATTCTGAAAAAAAGTTGAACATACTTCTAATAAAAATGGAGTCCCTTTCAAAATGTTCTCTGTAAATCAGATTAAACACATTCTTAAATTGCATCTACTACAACTGTTACAATTAGAAAGACAGTTTCAAATGTTAGCGAAAATGTGGAGCAACTGAAACTCTCATACATTCTTGTAAGAGTGTATAATTAGAGAGTCACTTTAAATAACTTCTTTGAAAAATAATGTTATGCTGAATTATGCCCTATGGCAGAACAATTACACTCCTAGGTATTTACCCAAGAAAGATGGAAACATATGCCCACAAAAAGACCTGCACAAAATTGCTCATAGCAGCTGAATCTAGGTAGCCCATATGGGACACAGTCCAGCTGTTTGTAAATAGGAGAATGAATAAGCAATTTGTAGAACAGTCCCATAATAGAATTCTACTCAGCAAGTAAAGGGAAGAAACTATTAACACACACAATAACATGAGTAATCTCTAATCGTTGTACTGAGTGAGAGCAGCAAGGCAAATGATGAGGGAAAATCATAAATTTTTCTATGACCGGGAAATCAAACTAAGAAAGGAAAAAAATAATATGCCTGCTTTGTGGTAGGCCTTTCCCAATGTTCAGTGTGCATCTGTATTGTACATTAACCAGACCTCCTCAAACAGGAGGATGTAATCACCTTTAAGAAAAATGGTTGCTTTATTCAGACAATTTTCAGGTTATTTTAGTTTCTTTTTCATCCCATACAGGGAGTTGTATTGACCAAAACATCTTTGATCAACTTTATGTAGAATGCTAACCTGTCAATACAACACAGAAATTCTTTGTCTCAGAAATGTATAAAATTGCATCTCTAACTCCTGACCAATGGAACAGTTCTCACAGCTTCTGCAAATCTGTTCCCTGGGTTATAATCCTCAGTTTGACTCAAATAAAATTCTCTTTTCTTTCTTCTTAGCTTGACTGTTATTTGATTTTACACCAGCACACAAAAGAATAGTTACTATCTGATTCCGTTTATATGAAGTTCAAAACCAAACTAATCAATGATGACAGATATCAGAAAGTGGTTGCTTCTAGGGGAATATGGTAAAAATTGACCAGAAAGGGGCACCAGAGAACTTTCTGGAGTCATAGAAATGTCCTATATCTTATTTTGAGTGATATAGATACATGTAATTTAAAAAAATTATTGAATTAACTCAAGACCTGTGCGTTTTGTTACATGTAAACTCTACCTCAAAATAAAAACACATTTTCTGTCATTTCTTCAGATTTAAGAAAAATAAGAGCTATTTTTCCATTTTTTTCTTCAAAGTTTTAAATTATAAGAGCTTTAGGGGATTGCAAAAGCTATTCTTTTTATAGTAAAATGACATAATAATATGTTGCATGGGATTTGTTTTAAAATTCTTTAGGGTAATAATGCAAAAGGAAAGACGAAGAGATAAAATAAGATTGACAAAGTGGTGACAATTTTCTCTATTTTTTTGTATGTTAGAACTATTCCATAATAAAAACTAAAATTAAAAGGAAAAGAAAAAAATAGGGCACAAAAGGGAATTCAACAAATGCAAGCCTCACAGGGATAACATGATTTTTCTTTCTACAATGTCATCTTTTAAATTTGAGGATAATAAACAGAAATAGTCCAGTTAATCTTATTTTATGTTCACATGTTTTTTTTGTGTGTGTGGTATGCGGGCCTCTCACTGCTGTGGCCTCTCCCGTTGCGGAGCACAGGCTCCGGACATGCAGGCTCAGCGGCCATGGCTCACGGGCCCAGCCCCTCCACGGCATGTGGGATCTTCCCGGACCGGGGCACGAACCCGTGTCCCCTGCATCAGCAGGAGGTACAATTTTAACTTTATATAACCAACAGAGCTTGGGAGAAGTTGCATTTTTCAAAGCTTGGGAATAAAAAGGCTAAGTAAGTAAAGTTCAGGTAGACTTATGTGATTTTATTATAGGATAATATGTATTGCTTTACAAAAATCTATGATAATGTACTATATTCCAAGAAGATTTACGAAGCCAAAATGCATAAACTTTAAAGGAGTTTACAATTTGATAGAAAAACCAGATGAAATATAAATATGGAAATGCCATGGATACTTCGTAACCTATTTTATCCAAGGTACACACCTTAGTTAGTTTTAAACCACAGAAATTAAGTGATCACAGATTTTTGTAAATGTCATCAACTAGCTGAGTACATTCAAAATAAATTAGCTCCCTTTGTTAATGATCTACTGTTTTACAGCACAGCATTTCAGCATAAGACAAACATGTGGACTCCGGAGCCAGACCATCTGAATTTGAATCCCCACTCCTCATTTAGTGGTGTGATGGTCTAGGGCAGAGTTTGCTTACTTCTAGTCTCGCTTCCCTCCTCTGTCAAGTAGAGATAATAACATAACAAAGCTTATAGGGTTGTTAAGGCATGTAAGAGCTAGCATTTAGGAAATACTCCTTGAAAGTGATCACTATTATCTTTATACAGCAATGATACAATAAGCATTTTCTAGGCTCTAAATTCTAAATGTCATTTCAGGGATTTATAGAACTTCTTTTGTTCTACTATCCCTTATCTACAACTAGAAATTTTAAAAACTGTGAAATCCATTAATTGGGGGGAATTTACTTGTCAACAAAACATGATCTGATGTAAACTAATTTGGAAGCAAGATCTGACTTGAATAGACAGACTATATTACTTACATTCCTCTGCTTAATATGATTATTCATACATTTTACTGCAAAAATATTTACATGCTTGCTTCCCATTTTATGTTCCAGCCTCCTATGTGAATGTTATGCAAGAAATGGTATATGCACCATATTACTTTTAAATATCTGAAAATGTCTGCATTTCAAAACCTATGAGACCCGAGGATTCCAAATAAGGGATAAGGGACCCGAACCAACAATTTTCTGCGTTCAAATTCCTTTATTCTTAGACACAAAGAGAACGAGAAAAAGACATACTTTATCCATGTGTCAAAGGAAATCCTTTGGTAAAATCACTTTACAATGTTAAGGTTTTTGTGATGATTAAGGCCTGGTCACTCACCATTTGCTGGGTAGCCAGGTGTGAGAGGGTCCCCTGCACCATTAAGATTTAAGATATTTCCACGCTGAACACCACCTCCAGGAAGATTCCAACCACCTGGATAGGACTCCACCCCGGGAGCAAAGTAATCAGCAGGATCTGAGTACAAAATGATCCCTTTGGCCCCAGCCAGCTGGGCATTTTTAACCTGGAATAGACAGTCTTTCATATTTTAGGTTGGTAACTCAAAATTACTCTTAAATAAGTAGCTAAACTTTATCTTCAATCTTTTATCCTTAGACTTAAAACAAGGGACATCTCACAGAGAGTTGGCTTTTTCTTTTTCCTACTGCAAGCTCTAAAAATGAGTTTCCAGGGCTGAATCAGCCCTCAGAGCAGCAGATTTTAAAAATGTACATATTAGTGGTAGTGAGTATGTGCTACTTCCTTCCTCTAGTCTAGAAGCACAATAAGCAAGTAGACTCCACAGACTAGACTCCCATTTCTTCTATGGTTGAGAGGGAATATTTCTGAAATTTAGTTTCCCACAAAAAAGGAAAAAATATTAGCAAATCAAGCCAAATTAAGTGATAGTAACTTTCAAAACTGCTGTGTATAAATTGGTTTCTCTCATTACCTATAACAAGAATTAATACTAAAATTTAATTTAGTAAATATTTTCAAAGGTAACATTTAAAACAAAGATACTGAAGGTTAACAACAAATCAAATGCATGCTTCTTTGTAGACCACAGGCATAATGTGTAGGTATGGAAAAAACCTGTTCTGTTTCCCTGAACTTCTACCCTGGCCGAATTCAAATGACCCAGTTTAAAACCCCTGTATATAAGCTAGAAAATGTATCTTCCCTATTAGGTGGGCTGGTACAGAGTATGAGAAGATCACAGTCCTCCAAAAGTTTTAAGGATGTGGTTCTACCCATGTAAGATACAATATAACTTTTTATTTTTGTGGAAAAGAAAAAAAGATTATTTTTTACCTTATTTCCTCTGAAAATTTTCCCATATCTGGCAATCAGAATCTTCCCAGAGCAATTAATTTTCATGTCCCGCTCTAGTTTAAAGAAGTCTTCAGTTCGTGCGTAGTTAACATAGACTAGGTCACCCTGTTGAGATCATGGATGACTTACTACAAGTAAGATTTAATAAAAGAGGTTTTTCTGTGTGAAGACTGTTTCACATCTTTGAAAGAGGTAAGAGACAAGAGTATGCAAGAGGGTCAGAAAAGCATGAGCCTCAGGTAAGAGATTCAACAGAGAAATGAACTTGAATTAAGAAGGCAATTACCTGGGTAGAGACTTATGAGTTAACTATTAAGTTCTGTTTATGTTGATGTCTCCTGTAAAGTGACCATAAAACTATAGAAGTGTTCGTCAGAAAAATACACATAAATATACACACTGCAATTTGGCAGGGGTCAGATATCCGAGGTGAAAAAGCCCTAGATGAGAGCTGTATTCTCTTTGAAGTATATTCACAATGGGTCTTCACACCACCAGGTAAAAAAGAAATGTCAGGTAATACTGCTTTACGGGTCTGGCTTCAGGATTAGGTGCGAGTATGCTAACATCTCGGAGTATCAACATTATCATTTGTAAAATGGCCTGTTAGATTAGATCAGTGTTCTTCACACATTTTTTCTGCTCACCTACTCCCTAGATTATTTTTGAAGAGAAATGTATCCCTCCTTTATTTTTTATAATTTGGATTTTTTTAAACATCTTTATTGGAGTATAATTGCTTTACAATGGTGTGTTAGTTTCTGCTGTATAACAAAGCGAATCAGCTATAGGTATACATATATCCCCATATCCCCTCCCTCTTGCATCTCCCTACCACCCTCCCTATCCCAACCCTCTAGGTGGTCACAAAGCACTGAGCTGATCTCCCTGTGCTATGCGGCTGCTTCCCACTAGCCATCTGTTTTACCTTTGGTAGTGTATATATGTCCATGCCACTCTCTCACATCGTCCCAGGTTACCCTTCCCCCTCCCTGTGTCCTCAAGTCCATTCTCTACATCTTTGTCTTTATTCCTATCCTACCCCTAGGTTCTTCAAAACCACTTTTAAAAAAATTTTTAGATTCCATATATATGTGTTAGCATACAGTATTTGTTTTTCTCTTTCTGACTTCACTCTGTATGACAGATTCTAGGTCCATCTACCTCACTACAAATAACTCAATTTCATTTCTTTTTATGGCTAATATTATATTGTATATATGTGCCACATCTTCTTCACCCATTCATCTGATGATGGACACTTAGTTTGCTTCCATGTCCTGGCTATTATAAACAGTGCTGCAGTGAACATTGTGATACATGTCTATTTTTGAATTATGGTTTTCTCAGGGTATATATGCCGAGTAGTGAGATTGCTGGGTCGTATGTATGGTAGTTCTTTTAAAATTTTTTAAGAAACCTCCATAGTGGCTGTATCAATTTACATTCCCACCAACAGTGCAAGAGGGTTCCCTTTCCTCTACACCCCCTCCAGCATTTATTGTTTGTAGACTTTTTGATGATGGCCATTCTGACTGGTATGAGGTAATACCAAATTGTACTTTTGATTTGCATTTCTCTAATGATTAGTGTTGTTGAGCATCCTTTCATGTCTTTGTGGGCAATCTGTATATCCTCTCTGAAGAAATGTCTGTTTAGTCTTCTACCCATTTTTGGATTGGGTTGCTTGATTTTTGATATTGAGCTGCATGAGCTTCTTGTATATTTTGGAGACTAATCCTTTGTCAGTTGCTTCATTTGCAAATATTTTCTCCCATTCTGAGGGTTGTCTTTTTGTCTTGTTTATGGTTTCCTTGCTGTGCAAAATCTTTTAGGCTTCATTAGGTCCCATTTGTTTATTTTTGTTTTTATTTCCCTTTCTCTAGGAGGTGGGTCAAAAGGGATCTTGCTGTGATCTTGCTGTGATTTATGTCATAGAGTGTTCTGCCTATGTTTTCCTCTGAGAGTTTTATACTGTCTGGCCTTACATTTAGTTCTTTAATCCATTTTGAGGGTTTTTTTGTGTATGGTGTTAGGGAGTTTTCCGATTTCATTCTTTTACATGTGGCTGTCCAGTTTTCCCAGCACCACTTATTGAAGAGGCTGTCTTTTCTCCATTGTATATTCTTGCCTCCTTTATCAAAGATAAGGTAACCATAGATACATGGGTTTATCTCTGGGCTTTCTATCCTGCTCCATTGATCTATATTTCTGTTTTTGTGCCAGTACCATACTCTCTTGATTACTGTAGCTTTGTAGTATAGTCTGAAGTCAGGGAGCCTGATTCCTCCAGCTCTCTTTTTCTTTCTCAAGATTGCTTTGGCTATTCGGGGTCTTTTGTGTTTCCATACAAATTGTGAAATCTTGTGTTCTAGTTCCATGAAAAATGCCATTGGTAGTTTGATAGGCATTGCATTGAATCTGTAGATTGCTTTGGGTAGTAGAGTCATTTTCATTCACAATGTTGATTGTTCCAATCCAAGAACATGGTATACCTCTCCATCTGTTTGTGTCATTTGTAACTTCTTTCATCTGTGTCTTATAGTTTTCTGCATACAGGTCTTTTGTCTCCTTAGGTAGATTGATTCCTAGGTATTTTATGCTTTTATTGCAATGGTAAATGGGAGTGTTTCCTTAATTTCTCTTTCAAATTTTTCATCATTAGTGTATAGGAATGCAAGAAATTTTTGTGCATTAATTTTGTATCCTGCTACTTTACCAAATTCATTGATTAGCTCTATTGGTTATCTGGTAGCATCTTTAGGAGTCTCTATGTATAGTATCATGTCATGTGCAATCAGTGACAGTTTTACTTTTGCTTTTCTGATTTGGATTCGTTTTATTTCTTTTTCTTCTATGGTTGCTGTGGCTAAAACTTCCAAAACTATGTTGAATAATAGTGGTGAGAGAGGGCAACCTTGTCTTGTTCCTGATCTTAGTGGAAATGGTTTCAGTTTTCCACCAACATTGAGAACAATGTTGGCTGTGGATTTGTCATATATGGCCTTTATTATGTTAAGATAAGTTCTCTCTATGCCCACTTTCTGGAGGGTTTTTATCATAAATGGGTGTTGAATTTTTTCCAAAGATTTTTCTGCATCTATCAAGATGATCATATGGTTTGTCTCCTTCAATTTGTTAATATGGTTTATCACATTGATTGATTTGCATACATTGAAGAATCCTTGCACTCCTGGGATAAACCCCACTTGATCATGGTGTATGATCCTTTAAATGTGCTGTTGGATTCTGTTTGCTAGTATTTTGTTGAGGAGGTTTGCATCTATGTTCATCAGTGATATTGGCCTGTACTTTTCTTTTTTTGTGACATCTTTGGTTTTTGTATCAGGTGGCTGTGGCCTCATAGAATGAGTTTGGGAGTGTTCCTCCCTCTGCTATATTATGTAAGAGTTTGAGAAGGATAGGTGTTAGCTCTTCTCTAAATGATAGACTTCGCCTGTGAAGCCATCTGGTCCTGGGCTTTTGTTTGTTGGAAGATTTTTAATCAGTTTCAATTTCAGTGCTTGTGATTGGTCTGTTGATATTTTGTATTTCTTCCTAGTTCAGTCTCAGAAGGTTGTGCTTTTCTAACAATTTGTCTATTTCTTCCAGGTTGTCCATTATATTGGCAGAGTTGCTTGTAGTAATCTCCCATGATCCTTTGTATTTCTGCAGTGTTAGTTCTTACTTCTCCTTTTCATTTCTAATTCTATTGATTTGACCCTTTTCCCTTTTTTTTCTGATGAGTTTGGCTAATGGTTCATCAATTTTGTTTATCTTCTCAAAGAACCAGCTTTTAGTTTTATTGCTCTTTGCTATTGTTTCCTTCATTTCTTTTTCACTTATTTCTGATCTGATCTTTATGATTTCTTTCCTTCTGATAACTCTGGGGTTTTTTTGTTCTTCTTTCTCTAATTTCTTTAGGTGTAAGTTTAGGTTGTTTATTTGAGATGTTTCTTGTTTCTTGAGGTAGCATTGTATTGCTATAAACTTCCCTCTTAGAACTGCTTTTGCTGCATCCCATAGATTTTGGATCATTGTGTTTTCATTGTCATTTGCCTCTAGGTGTTTTTTGATTTCCTCTTTGATTTCTTCAGTGATGTCTTGGTTATTTAGCAACATATTGTTTATCCTCCAAGTGTTTGTGTTTTTTACATTTCTTTCCCTGTACTTTATTTCTAATACCATAGCGTTGTGGTCAGAAAAGATGCTTGATATGATTTCAATTTTCTTAAATTTACTGAGGCTTGATTGGTGACCCAAGATGTGATCTATCCTGGAGAATGTTCCATGAGCACTTGAGAAGAAAGTGTATTTCATTGTTTTTGGATGGAATGTCCTATAAATATCAATTAAGTCCATCTTGTTTAATGTGTCATTTAAAGTTTGTGTTTCCTTATTTATTTTCATTTTGGATGATCTGTCCATTGGTGAATGTGGGGTGTTAAAGTCCCTTAGTATTACTGTGTTACTGTTGATTTCCCCTTTTATGGCTGTTAGCATTTGCCTTATGTATTGAACTGCTCCTATGTTCAGTGCATAAATATTTACAATTGTAATATCTTTTTGGATTGATCCCTTGGTCATTATGTAGTGTCCTTCTTTGTCTCTTGTAACAGTCTTTATTTTAAAGTCTATTTTTTCTGATATGAGAATTGCAACTCCAGCTTTCTTTTGATTTCCTTTTGCATGGAATATCTTTTTCCAACCCCTCACTTTCAGTCTGTATGTGTGCCTAGGTCTGAAGTGGGTCTCTTGTAGACAGCATACATATGGGTCTGGTTTTTGTACCCATTCAGCCAGTCTATGTGTTTTGGTTCGAGCATTTAGTCCATTTACATTTAAGGTAATTATCAATATGTATGTTTGTATTATCATTTTCTTAATTGTTTTGTGTTTATTACTGTAGGTCTTTTCCTTCTCTTGTATTTCTGCCTAGAGAAGTTCCTTTAGCATCTGCTGTAAAGCTGGTTTGGTGTTGCTGAATTCTCTTAGTTTTTGTCGTCTGTAAAGGTTTTAATTTCTCTGTCAAATCTGAATGAGATCATTGCTGGGTAGAGTAATCTTGGTTGTACGTTTCTCCCTTTCATCACTTTCAATATGTTCTGCCAGCCCCTTCTGGCTTTCAGAATTTCTGTTGAAAAATCTGCTGTTAACCTTATGGGGATTCCCTTGTATGATATTTGTTGCTTTTCTCTTGGTGCTTTTAATATTTTTTCTTTGTATTTTATTTTTGATAGTATGATTAATATGTGTCCTGGCATGTTTCTCCTTGGATTTATACTGTATGGGGCTCTCTGCACTTCCTGGTCTTGATTGACTATTTCCTTTCCCGTATTAGGGAAGTTTTCAACTATAATCTCTTCCAATATTTTTCAGTCCCTTTCTTTTTCTCTTCTTCTTCTAGGACCCCTATAATTTGAATGTTCATGCGTTTAATGCTGTCCCAGAGGTCTCTGAGACTGTCCTTAATTCTTTTTATTCCTTTTATCTTTTTTTCTGCTCTGTGGTAGTTTCTTTCACTATTTTATCTTCCAGGTCACTTTTCCATTCTTCAGCCTCATTTATTCTGCTATTGTTTCCTCTGGAGAATTTTTAATTTCATTTATTGTATTGTTCATCATTGTTTGTTTGTTCTTTAGTTCTTTTAGGTCCTTGTTAAACATTTCTTGTATTTTCTCCATTCTATTTCCATGGTTTTGGATCATCTTTACTATCATTACTCTGAATTCTTTTTCAGGTAGACTGTCTATTTCCTCTTCATTTTTTGGCCTGGTGGGTTTTAACCTTGCTCCTTCATCTGCTGTGTATTTTTCTGTTTTCTCATTTTGCTTAACTTACTGTGTTTAAGGTCTCCTTTTCTCAGGCTGTAGGTTCATAGTTCCCATTGTTTTGGGTGTCTGCCTCCAGTGGGTAATGTTGGTTCAGTGGGTTGTGTAGGCTTCCTGATGGAGGAAATTGTGGCCTGTGTTCTGGTGGGTGAAGCTGGATCTTGTCTTTCTGGTGGGCAGGACCGCATCTGGTGGTGTGTTTTGGGGTGTCTGTGAACTTAGTATGATTTTAGGCAGCCTCTCTGTTAGTGGATGGGGTTGTGTTCCTGTCTTGCTAGTTGTTTGGCATGGGGTGTCCAGCAATGGAGCTTGCTGGTCGTTGAGTGGAGCTGGGTCCTAGTGTTGAGATGGAGATCTCTGGGAGAGTTCTCGCCAATTAGTATTACAAGGGGCTGGGAGGTCTCTGGTGGGCCAATGTCCTGAATTCAGCTCTCCCACCTCAAGAGGCTCAGGCCTAACACCTAGACAGAGCACCAAGACACTGTCAGCCACACAGCTCAGAAGAAAAGGGAGGAAAGAAAAAAAGAAAAGAAAATAATAAAATAAAGTTATTAAAATAAAAAATTAAAATTAATTATTAAAATTAAAAAGTAATTAAAAAAAAGAGCAACCAAACCAATAAACACATCCATCAATGATAACAAGTGCTAAAAACTATACTAAAGGAAAAAAAATGGACAGACAGAACACTAGGACAAATGGTAAAAGCAAACCTATACAGACAATATCACAGAAAGAAGCATACAGATACAAACTCACAAAAAGAAAAAGGAAAACAAAGAAACAAACTATATATATATATATATATATATATATATATATATATATAAAAGGAAAAGAGCAACCAAATCAATAAACAAAGCTACCTATGATAATAAGTCTAAATACTAAACTATGATAAACATAAAACTAGAAACAAATTAGATGCAGAAAGCAAACCCCAAGTCTACAGTTGCTCCCAAAGTCCACTGCCTCAGTTTTGGGATGATTCATTGTCTATTGAGTTATTCCACAGATGCAGGGCACATCAAATTGATTGTGGAGATTTAATCCACTGCTCCTGAGGCTGCACAGAGAGATTTCCCCTTCTCTTCTTTGTTCACATAGCTCCTGGGATTCAGCTTTGGTTTTGACCCCGCATCTGCATGTAGGTTGCCCTCTGGTGTCTGTTCTTCACCCAGACAGGAGGGGGTTAAAGTAGTGGCTGATATGGGGGCTCTGGCTCACTCAGGCCAGAGGGGTACAGAACGTGAGGCGAGCCTGCAATGGCAGAGGCCAGCATGACATTGCAACAGCTTGAGGGCATCGTGTGCTCTCGCGGGGAAGTTGTCCCTGGGTCACAGGCCCCTGGCAGTGACGGGCTGCACTGGCTCCTGGGAGGGGAGGTGTGGATAGTGACCTCGCACACAGGATTCTTTTTTTTTTTTTTAACATCTTTATTGGAGTATAATTGCTTTACAATGGTGTATTAGTTTCAGCTTGATAACAAAGTGAATCAGTTATACATATACATATGTTCCCATATCTCTTCCCTCTTGCATCTCCATCCCTCCCACCCTCCCTATCCCATCCCTATAGGTGGTCACAAACTACCAAGCTGATCTCCCTATGCTGTGGCTGTTTCCCACTAGCTATCTTTTTTACTCTTGGTAGTGTATATATGTCCATGCCACTCTCTCATTTTGTCACAGCTTACCCTTCTCCCTCCCCATACCCTCAAGTCCATCCTCTAGTAGGTCTGTGTCTTTATTCCCATCTTACCCCTAGGTTCTTCATGACCTTTTTATTTTCTTTGTTAGATTCCATATATATGTGTTAGCATACGGTATTTGTTTTTCTCTTTCTGACTTACTTCACTCTGTATGACAGACTCTAGGTCCATCTACCTCACTACAAATAACTGTTTCGTTTCTTATTATGGCTGAGTAATATTCCATTGTATATATGTGCCACATCTTCTTTATCCATTCAACTGTTGATGGACACTTAGGTTTCTTCCATGTCCTGGATATTGTAAATAGAGCTGCAATGAACATTTTGGTACATGACTATTTTTGAATTATGGTTTTCTCAGGGTATATGCCCAGTAGTTGGATTGCTGGGTCATATGGTAGGTCTATTTTTAGTTTTTTAAGGAATGTCCATACTGTTCTTCATAGTGGCTGTATCAATTTGCATTCCCACCAACAGTGCAAGAGGGTTCCCTTTTCTCCACACCCTCTCCAGCATTTATTGTTTCTAGATTTTTTGATGATGGCCATTCTGACCAGTGTGAGATGATATCTCATTGTAGTTTTGATTTGCATTTCTCTAATGATTAATGATGTTGAGCATTCTTTCATGTGTTTGTTGGCAATCTGTATACCTTCTTTGGAGAAATGTCTACTTAGGTCTTCTGCCCATTTTTGGATTGCGTTTTTGTTTTTTTGTTATTAAGTTGCATGAGCTGCTTGTAAATTTTGGAGATTAATCCTTTGTCAGTTGCTTCGTTTGCAAATATTTTTCCCATTCTGAGGGTTGTCTTTTGGTCTTGTTTATGGTTTCCTTTGCTGTGCAAAAGCATTTAAGTTTCATAGGTCCCATTTGTTTATTTTTGTTTTTATTTCCATTTCTCTAGGAGGTGGGTCAAAAAGAATCTTGCTGTGATTTATGTCATAGTTTTCTGCCTATGTTTTCCTCAACATCTAAGAGTTTGATAGTGTCTGGCCTTATATTTAGGTCTTTAATCCATTTTGAGTTTATTTTTGTGTATGGTGTTAGGGAGTGTTCTAATTTCATTCTTTTAAATGTAGCTGTCCAGTTTTCCCAGCACCACTTATTGAAGAGGCTGTCTTTTCTCCACTGTATATTCTTGCCTCCTTTATCAAAGATAAGTTGTCCATATGTGTGTGGGTTTATCTCTGGGCTTTCTATCCTGTTCCATTGATCTGTATTTCGGTTTTTGACACACAGTATTCTTGGTGGCTGCAGTAGCAGCCTTAGCATTTCATGCCTGTCTCTGGTGTCCGAGGCTTGCGCCCGTCTCTGGAACTCATTTAGGCGGTGCTGTGATTCCCCTCTCCTCGCACACCCTGAGGTCTTTTGACTCTTTGGCAGTTCCAAACTTTTTCCCGGACTCCCTCCCAGCTAGCTGTGGCGCATTAGCCCCTTTCAGGCTGTGTTCATGTAGCCAACCCCAGTCCTCTCCCTGGGGTCTGACCTCCGAAGCCCGAGCCTCAGCTCCCAGCCCCACCTGCCCTGGCAGGTGAGCAGACAGGCCTCTCGGCCTGGTGAGTGCTGGTCGGCACCGATCCTCTGTTCAGGAATCTCTCCACTTTGCCCTCTGCAGCTCTGTTGCTGTGCTCTCCTCCATGGCTCCGAAGCTTCCTGCCCCCTGCCCACCCCCGTCTCCACCAGTGAAGGGGCTTCCTAGTGTGTGGAAACTTTTCCTCCTTCACAGCTCCCTCCCAGTGGTGCAGGTCCCATGCCTATTCTTTTGTCTCTGTTTTTTTCTTTTTTCTTTTGCCCTACCCAGGTACATGGGGAATTTCTTGCTTTTTGGGAAGTCAGGTTTTCTGCAAGCATTCAGTAGGTGTTCTGTAGGAGTTGTTCCATATGTAGATGTATTTTTGATATATTTGTGGGGAGAAAGGTGATCGCCACATCTTACTCCTCCACCATCTTGAAGGTCCTCCCCCCCCTTTATTTTTTTTATTTTTTTATTTTTTTATTTTTTTTTTTTGTGGTATGTGGGCCTCTCACTGCTGTGGCCTCTCCCGTTGCGCAGCACAGGCTCCGGACGCTCAGGCTCAGCGGCCATGGCTCATGGGCCCAGCCGCTCCGCGGCATGTGGGATCTTCCCGAACCAGGGCACGAACCCGTGTCCCCTGCATTGGCAGGCATACTCTCAACCACTGCGTCACCAGGGAAGCCCCCCACCTTTATTTTTAAGTTGACATCTGAAATTTTTTGGCATGTCTTTAAGTTGTGGTGAACAATGCAATTTCCAGCACATTATAAATATTAACATTTTCAGAAATAGTCTTGCCTCACTTTTTATTTATATCCAAAGGAATTTAAATATTGTAATGATTTTTTATTCAATATCATCCACTTTAAAACCACACTCTTCAGTCAGAATTTTATCATCGCTTTTTCTCCTTGAAGTTGTATTTGCCCGTTTCCCTAAAGCATTTTACTCTAAAGTAAAATGTATTTGTGCTGGACACCAGTGCGTTGGTGTCGATTCCCCTTCACTGAAGATGTTCTTGCTCCTGCTGCAGGGCAGGCTCTCTGCAGGCAGCCTTCAGGAGTCAGCCCCTTGCTTACATTCAGCTACAGACAGCCACCTTGTTCAAGGTCATGCCCCTTGTTAGGATGCACATGTTCAATGACTGATCGATGTGGGAATATGAATACCTGGACATCTTTATCCAGCCCAGGACAATCTTGAAAGGCTATTCTGACTCCAGAGCTGCCCATTGGGTCAGCTGAGGCTGTCCTTGAGCTAGCACTGAGGTGCAGCTTCTCCCTCTGCCTATTCCAGCTTCCTTCTCCTCCCTGCTACAGATATTGATCCCAAGAGAACATTCCTTAATAACCATCTAGCATGCTAAATTCCATTTCAGTTTCTGTTACCTAGAATCTGGGTATATTTGCAAGTCTTTTATTAATCACTGCCAAACTTGCCTTGATTAAGAATGTGTGTGTGTGTGTGTGTGTGTGTGTGTGTGTATAGTGCTTAAAAATATTTATTTCCTATGACAAGCTGTACATGTTAAGAAAATTCTTCAAGAGTAATTTACTATTATAATTATTAGTAGTATCAATTGAGCCTAACAACATCATTACAAACTTTTATAAATAATACATACCTAAGCATAAAATTTTACTTGAAATACAACTTTTAGTGCTATGGGATGTTAAAACATTAGGTCATGGATCTACGGATGAATAAATTATTTCCAGAATGAGTCAGGACTCACTCTCAGTTTTATTTACATTTCTTGTTTTTAGACAAGTTCTGAGAAACCTCAGGATGGGGATGATAAAAAATAGAATTTCCTTATATTATTTAAACTCTTTCCAAGTTACAACTCCTAAATCTCACACTGATCTTTTATCCAAGTTAATTCTAATGATACCAGCTGGAAACTCAATTAGGCTCATCTTTAATTTTGTTCAACTATAAACCATTTGACTTGCCAAATCTTTGTTACCCAGCTATTAGAATCTTTCACTATTGTCTCTTTGTTTGGAGCCCCAGAGATTGTTTTTACTACTCAGAGATATTCTTCATCTTGTTTTAGGATGAATGAGTGATGTCTCTCATTCATAAAATAAGATAAAAATAACTGTAAATAGGGAGGTGGAGACAGAGTACTACCGGGACCTCACCACGGGCTAGGTCTCAATACCATGGAAGAGTCCACTGAGAAATTGATGATGCAACTGATTTATTTAAAACGATCCTATGTCTGCCTTTGGAAAGTCTTCACATACCCTAGAGTTTGAAGTCCCTGTCCTACACGATTTCTGATATCCTATCATTTTATTTTGGTTATTATTTTCCTCTTTAACTACATCTCATAACATGTGCACAACAAATTTATAACATATTGACATAAGGTTGTTTCCAAGCTGATTTTAGGATTCATTCCACAAACCTGTTGAGGGCATATCATTCTAGGAATTAGGGATACAGCAAATCCCTGTCCTTGAAGAAACTTACATTCATGTGGAAAGCAGAGAGATAAGATAATAAACAATAAAATTAATAACTAAGTAAATTGTATATTATATTAAAAGGTGATGAGTTCTGTAGAAAAATTCAAAAAAAAGTTTAAATACAGTAGGCAAACAGGGAATTTGTACTGTACTCAGTTGGGTGCAATTTTCGAAAAAGAGAGAAAGTCTATTGAGAAGGTGACATCTGAATCTTTGCTTCAGTAAAAGGATTAGTTTTAGCTATTACTTTTCCTCCTAAGACCAATGCAATATTAATGCACTATTGATGATAGCACTGTATGTCTGATTTATAACTGTTAGTCTTCTCTGGAGCTCACTCTTATACTACTGTGAATACAAAGCCATTAACCAATTTGGTTTCAGTGAATTTTGTTTTAGTGTAAATGTTCTACTTGAAATTTATTCATATTTAATATCACCAACTTTGAGAAGACTTCTGTAAATGTCTGTAAATTGTGGCTATCTTTTAATAAATCTGCACTCCTCACAAAGCAAATTATGATGGAGAAGGGATTGGAGAAGATATTAGTTTGAAAATGACAGTAAACTTTGAAAATGAAAACAAGTGTGGACAGATAGGCCCTCTTGGCACTTCACAAATGCAAGTTGTCACTGCTAGTTAGAAAAAAATATTTATTTTCAGACAATGACCTTCTTGTAAAATTTACACTGTACCATTGTTCTGTAACTGGGAATAAATACAATCTTGCACTGTTAGCCTACAATTTTCCATTTCTTTTAAGCTTCCATCTTCCTGCTCTTGTTAATAGAGACAGAATTGGGACGTGAGACCAGTGGTTCTCAAACCATGGATCTTGAACCAGCAGAATCAACAATATCTAGCAACCTGCTGGAAACAAACTCTCAGGCTTCACCCAAGACCTACTGAAACTCAGGTGATGGGAATCAGAATCTGTGTTTTATATGATTGTTTATAATTTCCTTTGCTGTGCAAAAGCTTTTAAGTTTCATTAGGTCTCATTTGTTTATTTTTGTCTTTATATCCATTTCTCTAGGATATGGGTGAAAAAGGATCTTGCTGTGATTTATGTCATAGAGTGTTCTGCCTATGTTAGGTGCAAGAGGGAGGGGATATGGGGATATATGTATACATATAGCTGATTCACTTTATTATACAGCAGAAAGTAACACAACCTTGTAAAGCAATTATACTTCAATAAAGATGTTTAAAAAAATAATGAATGAGGAAATTAATAAAGACCCAAAGTGTGAAAACATAAAGAGAACACTGGACAATATCACAATTAAAGAATCCTTTTCAGGGCTTCCCTGGTGGCGCAGTGGTTGAGAATCTGCCTGCCAATGCAGGGGACACGGGTTCGAGCCCTGGTCTGGGAAGATCCCACATGCCGCGGAGCAACTAGGCCCGTGAGCCACAACTACTGAGCCTGCGCGTCTGGAGCTTGTGCTCCACAACAAGAGAGGACGCGATAGTGAGAGGCCCGCACACCGCGATGAAGAGTGGCCCCCGCTTGCCACAACTAGAGAAAGCCCTCGCACAGAAACGAAGACCCAACACAGCCAAAAATAAATAAATAAAATAAAAATAGATCTCCTTAAAGTGGAAAGAATCACCCTATGAATAATGTTATCGTGAATATCATGCTAACAATTGAATAATTATTCCAATAAAATATTTAACAAAAAAAAAAAAAAAAGAATCCTTTTCAGTAAAAAGCAACATAAATAACATGAACAAATATAGGTGAAAACTTAGGAGAAGCTGTTTGCAATATCTAAACCAATAGGAGATGAATAACTAAAATATTTAAGAAACCTCTGAAGTTAATAAGAAAAAGGCCAGAAACTCAACAGGAAAAGAAGACTATAATTAATCATTTCACAGAGCAAAAACACAGCATAGCTAATAAATATATTTGGAGATGTACAATCTTATTTGTAATAAAAAAAATGTGAATCAAAATAAATTAAAACAACAACAAAACAATTAGATGAGCAAAATTTAGAAAGTTACATAACTTCAGCCATTGATGAAAATGTGAGGAAAAAGGAACACTCATACAGTATTGGAGGGAGCAGTAAACTGTTACACTCTTGACAGTGTGAAATGAACTATTCCCTACAAACCAGCAATCCCATACCTGGTTTAGTTTACACAGAGAGCCCATACATGAGCATATTCACTCCAACACTGTTTGTGGTAATTTAAATTTAGAGGCAAACCACGTGTTTGCCACTAAGAGAATGGATAAGTTACATGTGGTGTGCATGATAACATGGGATAACATGCAACTGTGAAAAGTAACAAACTACTCTGACATAAAGCAATAGATTAAAAAAAAAGTTGATTGAAAAACAGTAAGAGACCAAGTAAGACCTAAGGTATAATATTATTTGCGTACATTTAAAATACACCAATCACAAAATTAAGGCCATGTTTTTGTAAGAATACATACATTTCTAAAAGTATAAATACATTAGAGTCAGTGGCAGGGTGTAGTGGAGTGGAGAAGAGGAATGAGATTGAAAATAGGGATGAGAGATGAAAGGAAAGAAATTAAATTAGGGATCTTACATGGACCCATTATTATTATTCCTTGAGGAATAAGTCTAGGTGACCTCAAGACACCTGAGTTTTAAAATATACTATCTCTTCATTCCCAATTTTTATATAACTTATTTCTATGTCATGTCAATTATGAAATAATTATAGTGATTATAAGCATTCTATTTATGTGCAAATATTTAGGGAGAATTTTTCTAATACTGTTCCCTTAACTATGATGTTAACTACTCATTTGAAGTAAATTTCATACAACCAATAGAAAATATTCTATTCTAAGTTTGTGAGAGTTTTTAAATTATAAGTTAATCAAATATTCAAAACATTAGAAAACAATAAAAATAGTGTTTTTTAACTTTACTTATTAAAAAACATGGCATTGCCAAATATTAAATCATCCTTATATTCTTGCAATAAATTTTAACTAATTGGTGAAGATAGAACTTTAAATGTCAATTCAATTCTAAATGTAAATTTTTTACTTAGGATGTTTCTGATGATAGTCAAGCCCTTATCTCCCTATTGAGTGATATTTCAATATGCCCAATTGTCTATTAGCAACTTCTTGGAATATATCCTAGGCACCTCAATCTCAATATGTCCAAAACTGAATCTACTTAATGTTAAATATTACGGTAGGAGATATAACATTTTAAAAGACATTAATAAATTATATTCAACTGTTTCAAATTTAACTTTCTTATTAAAAAACAAACTACTATGTTAGAATCTGGGGATTTACTGTAAAATCTCAGATGATAGTTATACACACTGCTTTATTCTTTTTTTTTTTTTTTTTTTGGTACATGGGCCTCTCACTGTTGTGGCCTCTCCCGTTGCAGAGCACAGGCTCCGGACGCGCAGGCTCAGTGGCCATGGCTCACGGGCCCAGCCGCTCCGCGGCATGTGGGATCTTCCCCGACCGGGGCACGAACCCATGTCCCCTGCATCAGCAGGCGGACTCTCAACCACTGTGCCACCAGGGAAGCCCCCACACTGCTTTATTGAGTAAACCACGTAACATTTTCTAAAATGGACATTCGTACTCTTCACTTGAAAATGGCAACAATTTCAAATTCTCATTCAAGTTCTTTGAAACTTAATCCAACTTATACAGTGGTAGTAAGATATGTAGTATTTTCATACAGTGGAAATTACTTGGCAATAAAAAGGAACAATCTACTGATAAATGCAAAACATGTGAATTTCACAGACCCTATGCTTAGTGAAAGAAAATAGACACAAATGATTACATGCTATCAATTCTATCTATATGAATTTCTAGTATAGGCAAAACTAATCAAAGGTGGCAAAAAAAAATCAGAAGAATGATTGCCTTGAGAGTGTGTGGAGTTGATTGAGAAGGGGCTCAAAAGTACTTTCTGAAGTGATAGTAGTATTCTATATGTTGATGGGGTTTGCATTACACAGGTGTATGCATTTGTCAAAAGTCCATAAATGTACATTTTGGATTTCTCCATCTCAGTGTAGTAAATTTTATCTTAAAAAACACTATGAACACAAAATAGTATGTATTCCTTTTTATTACTAAGAAATTCTATTTCTTAAATATAAAAAAAGGTGAATTTGGATTACATCAAAAACCTCCTTAATACCTCTTTAATTATTGCCTGTATGTATAAGGAAGTTCTCTTTGTTATTTTTATTTTATTGCATGCATTTTTACCTCTGGCATTCCTTGTGGAGAAAAGGCACTGAAAGGTGGAACAACATCTGAAACATTTTCATATCCTGGAGGAGGTGGTTCAAATAATGATGTGTTGAAAATCTAGAGAAACAAAATATAATAATCAGAGGCAAATCAGGTAAAGTTTCATTACTATAACCAAATAAGGAAATGTGTACTATCTCTTTCTGTCAGTAGATGGTTAATGAAGCCTTTGGTATTTTAAAGATACAGATCAAAGAGCCAGCACTGTGCTAGAGGCTATGAGGATTTCATGATATGAATAAACTTAGAGACCCTTAGAGGATGTATAAGCACTAGCTTTTGATTTAGAAGGAAAACTTTAATTCCCAAATAAAAATAACAGCGTACAATATTCTTAGTCACTTATAAAAATGCTAAGATAATTACTTGGGAGCAAATTAATGTTAAATTCACTTTGAACCAAATATAATATAATCTTTCAAGTGTATCACTGTCATTGTTAAGTAGGTATCAATTTTTTTTTTTAGGTTCCAAACCACTACCTCTAAAAGAGAGCTCCAAGCTACAGGAAGAAGAAACTGACAGAATTCCAAAGGGAAATAAAAATAATCCACCACTATAGTGAGATAATCTAACATTCCTTTCCCAGCAATTAATAAAGATTGCAGACAAAATAAGACTACATCAAGGATAAAGGCGATTTTAGCCAAACAATTAACAAACTTGAACTAATGAACAAATATAAGATCATTAAACTCAACAGCTGAATACATTTTTTTCAAATAAACACAGAACATTTATAAAAATTGACCACATAATAGGCTATAAAGGAAGCCTCAACAATTGCCAAATGACTAGTGTCATACAAACCACATTATCTGATCACAATGTAGTTAAGTTAGAAAATCAGATGAAACCGAGAGTGGAATAACTTTTAAATTTGGAATTTTAAAAATACCCCTAAATAGCTCCAAGGTTCAAAGATGAAAACATAGAACTTAGAAAATATTAAGATATTAATGATAACTAAAACACTTCTCCAAACTTGTGAGATCTAGTTGAAGTGGCTCTTAGAAGGAAATTTATGGTTTTAAATACTCATATTAGAAAAGAAGAAAGGTTGAACATCAATAAATTAAGTATTCAACTGAAAATGTTACAAAGAACAGCAAAATAGACACCAGGAAGGTAAAAGAGGAAATTATATTAAGTAAGAACAGAATTAATGAAACATAAAACATATATACAAGAAATGATTGCCAAAGCTGAAGGTTTATTCTTTGAAAATACAGGTAAAATGGACATATCTCTGTCAATGTCAATAAGAAAAAAATATAAGGTAAGCACAAATAAATAATATTAAGGGTTGAAAAAAAATCATATCTATAGATGTCGAACAGATTCAAAAAGGTAATAAGAAAATACTAGGAAGAACTATGCCAATAATTGAAATCTTAGATGAAATGGAAAAATGCATTTTAAAAAATTTATTGAAACTGACATAAGGATGCATTTTTTAAAACCTAAATAGTCCTATAACAATAAAAAAAATTGAATCAGTACTTTAAAATCTCCCACAAAACAAAGTATCAAAACCAACTGGTTTTACTTTGAGTTTGAAAGTAAAAGATTAAGTATAACACAACGTATTTCAGAGATTAAAAACTCAGCTCATTTTATAAGGCAAGTCTAATCTAGAAATTATACCCCAATAAGCAAATTGCAGAAATACAGGCCAAACATGCTATGAATATAAACTGAATATATATAGATATATGAGTTGAAAACTCTACTACTGACTAATATTACAAATTTCAAAAATGTAAGATTAGTCTAATATTAGAATATCATTTAATATAATTATCATTGTGAAAAAGAAAAATTATACGCTCATCTCAAAAGATATCCAAAAAAAAGAAAAAAAGTGTTGATAAAATTCAACATAAATCCATGACAAAAAGTCTTAGTAAACTTGGAAAGGAAGTGAATTAACGTAACCTGATATAAATATCAAAATTAAGGTGAAACATTAAAAACGTTCAAGTCAAGGACACCTGCTATCACCACTCATTTTTAATGTTAAACTATAAGTCCTGGTCTGTGCAGTAATGCAAAGGGTTGTGGGAGATGGGGAGTGACTCTGAGCTGACATTATATTGTACTGACTAGAGCACCAGTTACCTACTTCTGATGCTGATAGAACCTAAAATGACACCAAATCAACTACTACTCTTCAAAAATTCCCATACCTTCCATCTTTCCCATAATTTTTCTGTGGTCCACATAGGGTACAAATGCAGCTGAATCACTGGGAAAGATTATAAGAAAAACTATACTAAAGTGCAATAAAAATCCATCTAGAGACAAAGTCATCCCATCAGCAAGTCTTTCAGCCAAGGAAGTACTCAAGCTCGTCTCACTTGATTTGCCTTTATGGTAATCTTCAATTTTACAACACCACTGAGCAGGTGGATTTTACATCAAGTTTATGAGTTATTCTAACAACTAGGAAAAGTTTCTTAAGGTAATGGAAAAGAGTCTTTTGGGTGAGTTTATCAAAGGTAGACAATACACCAGTGAGCACTGCTCACTATCCAAAATTCACTAATATAGCCTCAAATTATGTATTCTGAGTATAACTAAAACAATTTTGGTTTACAAATTTCTATTTACTTTTTTGTGACATAAAAAAGGCAATATATATACTTCAATCCATATGGCACGTTATCCTTATGTAAACAAAGATGAAATAATGCATATAGTATTAAAAATATTTCTTGCAGAATCTATAAAATGCTAATCATATTTGTTGCCTGTGGGAAGGGGAACTCCTCTGTGTCGTGCAGGAAAGTAAAAGTTTGCAGTTTACCACATAGCTTGGCTATGAATAGTCACAATAATTAAACTGGGAGATGGGGACACAGTAAAAGAGCATTTGTAGTTGGGGTGAGAATAGAGCTGAACTGTCACAAGGTCAAAAGATAGTGCCTGAATTTGAAACACAAGCAATACAAGCATGTCATTTAAAGAAACAGAAGTAAATACCAAAAGAACCACTCAGTGCTGAACAGTGATTGCCTCAGGGAAGGGGGATATAGAGGGGCCCTTAGGAGAACTGTGTGATTCTTTTTGTGCAGGTAAAACTTGGGTAAAAATAAAAATGATTCAATGATATAACTTCCAAACAAGTTAATAAGCTTTTGGCAGCTAACACCATTCAGGAAAATCTCCAAAATGAAACTTCTACAAGTTAGGTTTATATTAAGTGACAGGCTTTAGAAATTTCAT
Organism: Orcinus orca; assembly: GCF_937001465.1. Classification (NCBI taxonomy): domain Eukaryota; kingdom Metazoa; phylum Chordata; class Mammalia; order Artiodactyla; family Delphinidae; genus Orcinus; species Orcinus orca. The sequence continues at coordinate 78,134,946 of NC_064566.1, read as the reverse complement.
AAGTGCTTATAATAGCAAAAAGAAACAATGAAATGAAATAAAAGCAAAGGTACAGTCAAAATTGGAAGTGAAGAGCAAGGAAAAAAGAAGAGAATTGAAAGTTTGCTATTTTCCTCATTGCACACAATTGCCAAATTTAATAGATCAAATTTGGTTTAAGTATGTGTATTGTTTAACATTACCAATATTTTATTACATCATTAAATAATCTTCCTAAATATACATTTAAAGACCCCTTAATATTTAATTATATAGATATGACCCTGCTTATTTAATAAAGGTTATGGGACCATAGGAAGTATATCAGTATTCCCCATACCTACCTTAAAAATAGTTTTAAAATTTTGAAATAGTTTGATAATATTTTTTAAAGTTAAACAGTATTAACTACTATAATTGAAAATAGTGAATATAGAAACTTTCAACTCATATTAGGAAATTTAGCATGGGATTACATCACTGACTGTAAAACAACATATTAATTATTAAGAAGAGGCTGATTCATTAGTCAATAAGGGGAGGTGATTAAAAATTTATATATACTTAAATCACATGACATTTTTAGTTGACTGATCAAACTGAACATATCTGAAGCTATATGCAATTTAGAAGGCCCAGCTAACCAAAGGACTGAAAGAAGCTATCCAGAGTAAAAGGGGCTACTTTAAATATGGTAGCTGTAAGGCAAATAGGGATGAATGTTGAGTTATATTTTATGAGCTTTCATATTGAATATATATCATGATAAGAAATACCTCAATTACTTGTATTATCTTCTTTCCCAAGTGCCCTAACTAGCAAAGAAGATTGTAAATTTTTTAGTGTAGATATAATTCTATAGTATTTCTGTCCAAATTCTCCTCCTTCCAAATGCCCACACCCAAGTTCTGGGCACAGAGCTGAACACATGATCATATGAGATTTAATCATTAAGTACAAATAAAAACCTGCTAGCTCAAACAGCACTTCTTTGAATTTTCTAGCATCTTCAAATCTATGCATGATCTTTTATAGTCCAAATCTTTCAAAAATGTATCAATTTAGTTGCTTAGAAGTTTACTGATATATCATATTGTATATTAGTGTACAATACTAAAACACAGAAAATAGCAAATGTCATCAAACATCAATTTTTCAGAATCTTTCCAACATCACATAAATTCAAACATCATAAGAAAGAGTTGGCACCAGTAATAAGATTATAAAAGGCATCATTCACAAGTGTCAATATTGATTTCTACCAGTATTTGGAGATGGTAGAGGGCATTCTTTCACATAAGGTATTTCAAAATAGTAGACCGGGGGGCTTATTTTTTCTTTCTTTCTTTTTACCTCATTTCCATCTTCATCAATTATTGAGATGTAGTTGGGATGAGTCTTATTTGGATAGGACAACAGGACATCATAATGGGCTAACTCAACAGAATCCAGGCCAAATTCTTTCCACTGAGATTGAATTTGCTTTGCAAGCTGAAAGTTTTGTTCTGTTCCAGCTAAATGTGGTATCCGTGTAAAATTGCTGTTGAAAAAAAATTGAAAGTTGTTAGAAATTTTTAGTCAGACTTTATCTTAAATCAACAACCAAGTAAGGCTGATTTACATTAAAAAAAATATTTTGAGGTGTTATACTTTACAAAAGCAAAGTGGGGGCTTCTCTGGGGGCACAGTGGTTGAGAGTCCGCCTGCCGATACAGGGGACACGGGTTTGTGCCCCCGTCCGGGAGGATCCCACATGCCACGGAGCAGCTGGGCCCTTGAGCCATGGCCGCTGAGCCTGCGCGTCCGGAGCCTGTGCTCCGCAATGGGAGAGGCCACAATGGTGAGAGTCCCACGTACCACAAAAAAAAATAATAATAATAAATAAAAAATAAAGGAGAGAAGGAATTATATATGTTGCTAAAGAAAAAAAACCCTCCCCTGAAAGCCACCTGGGATTTCTGGTCTTTTGAGCATAAGCTGTCTGTTCTCCCTATTTGACGCCCTACAGTAAATGCTGGACTCCTTCACCTCAACCTGGTGTCAGTAGACTGGCTTTGCTGCACAGCAGGCTAGCAGACCCAAGTTTGGTTAGGTAACATTATGAGTGAAATTCCTGGTACAAGTTTTGTCATTACCCACCAAGATGCAATGGTGTTCTATGATCAGGTTTAGAACCCACTCATTTGGAGCAAAGTTAATCCTGAAAATGATGAGTAGGAAAAAAGATTTGTTTCCAAGGATAAATAAATCAATTGGCCACAAAATCAGTGTATTACAGGTTTTGCCACTAACTTGTTGTGTAATCCTGGCCATGTCTTCAATTTCTCATCCATACATGGGGAGAATATTGCCACCTCACTAATTCACAAAGATTTGAGGCTCAATTAGACAACTGCTAAGAAACAGAAGTACGTTTTTTTTTTTGTTTTAATCAATTGAGAAGTGTGTCACACTGTCTTGATTCTATTAGAATATCCAGTTATTTTCTAATAAGAAGAATAATTTACAAATTATCCAAAATAGCCAACAACATGTATTAACAAAACAAATAGGCTCATACGTCTCTGTCTGGCTAGAAAAGTTTATATATGTTCCAAGGATCATTATGTTATCTCAATTAATAAAGGGAGCTATTGGTATTCCTGTTTTCATACATTGCATCTGGTTTACAAATGCACAGTGCTTGGAGAAGTTAGATGACCTAAAGACAGCCAGTGAAAGATGGAACTGGTATTCAAATGTAGATCAGTGAAAGCTAAGACACTCTTCTGAAATAATCTTGTCTTTCAGAACTGGGTGGAGAAGGAAATTCCCTCTAAAGACATGCAAAATAGTGAACAGATCTGAGAATTTAACTAGATGTTACAAAACAAAAGGGAAAACTGGGACAACCTTGCACCCCAAGGAAGACTGAAAAGGCAGCCCCTACTTAACCTCCCCCCAGCCACTATTGAGAGTCAGGTGACTTAGAAGTAGTAGAGCATTTTTAGTAGTAAAGCAAAGGATTAGAAAGGGGAACAAGACAGAGGACCTGAGGCTTTAATGACCCCTAACCTAAGGGTCTAAATAGACTGAAAGCACTCTGATGGACAAATGGCAAATTGGAATTCTGGAGAGTCCAGGAGGCTTCTGGAGGTTCTGTGGTCCTTGGAGGGGTGAGTGGGGGGTTCTGTTAATCTCTTTCTTTTGTTTGTTAATGATGCAAATCCTTGAGTTCTAAACAGTTAGAGGAGCTTGGTCAAGGCCACGGAGAATAAGCAAGAAGCTGACGGCCCAGAAAGTGAGCTAGAGGCAGGCATTCATTTTATTTCTTTGCTGGTCACTCCATCTCACAGGTTAGAAAAGGAAAAATGAAGCAGAGGCAGCACCCCTGTCTAGGAGTGAAGATTATATCTCGCCACACTTCCACTTTTATTATACCTATTATACATAATTATAGTAAAAGAAGTGCAAGAGGCAGAAGGATTTCCACCAAATTTAAGCTTCTGGGTCTCTCACTTGAAATGGCCCTTCCAAAGACTTGATAGGTGCCCTAGCAAATTTTATTCATAGTTTTAATTCTATCGTAATTAAATAGACATATGTGTTTGTATGACTATGTGTAGGTACATCTATACATATATATACTTACTTGACTGTTTTTACATAAAATTATAACTTGTATTCACTATGGAGTCCTTTAATCGTTATCAGGACTTCAAGTATGTCACTTTGAAAAAGCTAAGCATTCCAATCAATTATTCAATAAAAGAGTTTTATTTTTAGTTGCCTTGAAAATACTTTTTAAAATTTACTCATTTACCTCTTTTTCCCTACACCAGGGATAGCTATTTCAGGAAATAGGGAGCTGGTTTCTACACTAGGTCACATATATGCTCTCTAATTTCATGCTCATCAGAACAATATCACTATCCCCATTTTATAGAGGTGAAAATGATGGCTCAGGAAGGTTAAATATTCACTCAAACTTACTTTAATATCAGTGGGCGAAGATGGAATTTAAACTTGCGTATGTCTGACTTTGAAGTCCAAAATTTATTCTTTTGACTAAAATATACTATCTTCCTCTGAAACAGGAGTCAGCAAACTATGTTTCACTGACCAAATCCAGCTCACTTCCTTTCTTTGTACAGCCCACAAGCTAAAAATGGTTATCACATTTTAAATAGGTGAAAAAAATCAAGAGGAATAATATTTTGTGACATATCATTTATATGAAATTTAAATTTCAGTGCCAACAAATGAAGTTTTATTGAAACTGTCACACTTATTCAATTACGTATTTACTATCACTTTTTTGGTGCTACAATAGCAGAGCTGAGTAGCTGGGACAGAGATCAGCTGGCCTACAAAAGCTGGACCTTTACAGAAAAAGTTTAGTGACACCTGCTTTAAAACATCTATCATGATAAAGTTCAGCTGAAGGTACAATCCTCTCCAGATGAAACATGATACAAGATCTTAAGTAATAAAACCTTTTAAAAAGTCAGTTTCTGTTTATGAAATATTGAATCAAAACTTCTAAACAGAATAGTAAACTTTTAAGTATATGCTTACTACAAGAACGTCTTGATGTTCTCTGCTTTCAATTCATCCAAAAATGCTTTCTTCACATTATGCCGTGGAATGTTAGTAGCTTCACTGGAGGATTTTGTAAACCATCCTGTAAAATACAAACAAATATAGGAATGAGATATGAGCTTATAGACAGGGCCTATTTTTCCTTATTATTGTATTTATCATATATAAAACATCAATGACCTCTGGTATTAACTGAGATTTTCCAAAGTTTCATTGCTCTTGCCTACTTTCATTGGAAAAAAAATCATGCAGACAGACTTAATTACAAATCAGTTGCAACATATTTTTAAATCCAATTTCAATAAGTATTGCTGTTATTCTAAGAAATGTTTTATGAAATTAGCGCTAAAATTGAAGATGGTTCAACTGATGGGAAAAATGAAGGCAAAGAGGAGATCCACCTTCTTTCTCTTTAAAGCTTCTATCCTCAGTGACGACGCCTCTGCTGACCCAGAATAAGCATTTAGTAAATGTTTGTAATGAATTATTTATGAGTATATTTCAAGTACATAAATTATCTCAAAGAGTTGAAGGCAATTCAGACTTGTAATTTGTTCTGGTTCTGAAACTAAAGCAAAATAAGCTTAAATATTTTGTGCTTGCAGTTGAAGTAGGCTTCAAAAGTTCAACTTCAGAGAGCTACAGTGAAACTCCAATTCACCCAACATCTCTGCAAGACACACAGTGAACAGAGACTAGAGCAATGGGTAGCCAGATAGCGTAGAGCCATTAGCCCTGGTAGTTGGCTTCGTGACATAGTTTATTTAGATAAATGATATGATCTGTGCATAAAATGGTTACCTAAATCACCCAGCTAGCTTTCATGGAGCTTTCCAGTTATTAATCACATACACGTTACACACATGCATATATACACGCATATTGAAATAAATGGTTGGCAGCAAATGGAAATACAGTTCCACCAGTATGTAAAATAAAGAGACTTGGATTAGACTGTAGGATAAGGGCACTCGGAGGATGAAATGCTTAAATCGAGATCTAAAAAATGAGCTGGATAAAAAGGACGGAGGCCTGTGGGAGGGAGGGAGCAGAGAATCCTAGGAAAAAAATTAACAAACATTAATAAAGAACCCATAGCCACTGAGCAGTGAATATAAGGGTGGAGCTGAGGGCAATACTGGGACGAATAAAATGCTTTTAAAAGATGCAGAAGACTTTAATCCTCATGCTACCCTTGCCCACGTTGTACAGCTGAGAAAACTGAAACTCAAGTAGAAGTGTGCCCTTAACGAGCACACTTATCTAAGCCCCACAATAACCCTAATATCCACATGCTAGTTATGAGCAGAGTGTGGCTCAAAGGTTACACAACAAGGAAGAAGAGGCTGAATTTGAGCCAGCATGGTTGGTCTATGCCCTGGTCTTCTAAATCCCAGAATGGGACCCAGAATTCAGAGTAGGGCCGAACTATCAGGCTATACCTTAACGCTAGTCCTGTGCATTAATGTCCAGTTAGAAGCATCTCCTCACCAGGAAAGAATTTTTAAAAAGTGCCAATACCCCAGTACTGTGCCAGGAGCTTTAGATGCTATTTCGTTTACGATTCCCACTAACCAGATAGTATTCTTACAAAGGTTGACAAACTGTGGCTCAGAGAGACTCGGTAACTCGCTCAAGGCCACAGAGAAGCTGCAGAGTTAAAATTAGAATTTAAAAGAGTCTCAGCGAATCTGTGCTGCCCCCTGGTTATCATGGAGAGTTGGGCTAAGTCTGCAAATCAGTACACAGGGGAAAACGCTCAAGAACTGCTATTAAGGATCTGTTCAGAGCACTGACAATGTCAGCCGGTTAGCTCCTAAATGTTCCTCTTTATTTACTCCCCAGGACGAAAGAATGAGAGAATAGGGCTCCCACGCAGCAGTGCCCTGAGTTCTACCTACTGTATACACGAAGCAGGTCCAGGCACAGGCACTAGATAAAGACCCCAAACAGGTAAGAGTCGTTTCTTGCAAAGCTCCTGGGACGACCTAGCAAATGCCCCCAGAGATCCGGCGCTCCTACTAAAACGTACCGATTGCTCGCAGGGTCCCAGCAGTTGGAACTTTCTTAAGTTCAGTTTGAGTCTCTCCGTTCTACTCCTTACCCTGGGTGACTGTCTTAACAGTAGCCCGTCCAAAACCCAGCTATGCACCGCCCCCAGCAACTTCCACCTAACTCGCGGGTGCTCGTCCCCACTTTCCCCCACCCCCCGGGAGACCGGGAGACCGGGAGACCAACAGCTGGCCCGGGAATCCCGCGAACCGCCAAACAGCCGGGTAGGCTCGGGGTTGTGCGTGGCGAGGGACCCCGTACCGAAGAGGAAGCCGAGGACGAAGAGGCAGGCGGCCAGCACCAGGGCCCCAGCGCACAGCCAGCGCGGGCGGCGCCAGGCCACAAAGGTCGAGTCAGTTTCGCGCAGGGGATTCCACATCTCAGCGTGTGGCCGTCGGGGCCTCCGGGGACCGGTGTCTCTGCGGTGGCCACCCTGCTGCCTCGCGGGCGGCGGGGCAAAGGCTTCCTCCTTCGAGGGCCGCTTTTAGCAGTTCTGCAGCCTAGAGTCCACTCCCAGCCCAGTCCACTCGCACTCCCAGGGCACTCCAGGTTTCTCCGCCCCTGAAAGTATTTCTAGTTTACTCTCAACCAATCCCGGAGAGCAAGAGGCAGTATCAGTCCCCAGAAGAAGAAAACCCGGCCCCTTCGGAGGGGTGCTTAAAAAAAAGTTTAGCTTGAAAACTTCTAGCCCTTATTTTAAAATAAAGGGAAGGAGGAAGCAAAGGACAAACTCTTCTCCTTTCTCCACTTCCAGACCACAATCCGATTCACAAAAAGAACACTAAGTACCCCGTAATTCAATAGCACGATCCTCTTTTTTCTGTCTAGGAAAATGCATGTTCCAGGCAAGTTGGTAGACTAAACTATTCCTCAAGAACTTTTTTCAGATCCGAAATCCTATTAAATACTATTATAGCCCTAAAAGGAGTAAAATCAAGTAGAAAACGGTGGTGTCCAGTTCTGGCACTGCTTTGGATATTCAGGGAGTGAATTTTGGTGTCAATGCCAGTTACCACTGTGCTCTTTTTCCTAATGAAGATCATTGATACTTATCAATTATTAGGGAATTATTCCTCCCTTTACATAGCACAACCATTTTTAAAGAAATATTATTGGAATTTGCTGAAGGCAGAGAGTACATCTCTTTATATCAGAGCTGCCCTTGGCACTGTCTTACATTGTGGGTATGAAATCAGTCTTTGTTGAGTTAACCTGAAGAATCAATCACACATAAATCTACCCCTGTTATAAATTCTTAAAAAATTATAACAATGATATCTAAAGGAGGACAATAACGAAATGCTTTATCAAGGATGTTCTTATAATCTGTAAGGGAGACTGCATGCATGGCCTCTAGCTAGGAGTGCTTTACGGAAGCATTGCATTTAAAAGAATCGTGAAGTGCCAGCAGAGTTTGAACCAGGGGTGATGAGAAGAAACTTTGGGTCTGGGAGTCAGAGGGATAGTCAAGGAATGGCAGATAGTTTGCTTTGGGAAAGGGAGCTAACAGGGAGAGAGCGAGGAGACACGGGGCTACATCATAGAGAATGTTGGGTACTTTTTCTCAGCTAAGTGAAGAGATGTGGGAAAATTAAAATGTTAACAGTGAACCAAGACAACTACTAGATGACTTAGGACAGGAAAGGAAGGAGTTTCTTCAGCCCTTTCTAACAATAGCTTATATTTATTAAATGTCTCCTAATGTTCCTATTGTTAAATCTAACAAGGAATGGTGGAAGAATAATACTTACTGAGCACTTTCTAAATGAGCCACTTTATATACATCAACTCGTTTAATCATCGGCACCCTTCGTGGTTGATACTATCACCCTTCCCATTTTACATGTAGGAAAACTGAAATTTAATGAGATGAGATAAATCACTCAAAGTCACAAAGCTAAGACAAAATCCAAAGTGTGCCTTACTCTAAACCACTGTACCACCTCCCTTGAGCGTGGGCTGCATTTGCTAAGCTCTTTGCTTGTATTGGGAGGAACACTGGGCTTGGAGTCGTAAGACTTGGACTTAAGCTTTGGATCTGGTGCTGTCTAAGCCTTGTACCCTGGAGAGTCACATCTTCGGTTTACTTGAATGTATCTTCTCATTTGTAAAATATAGGATCATCTGATAACATTATTAAATACCATCTGTTAATAAAGATGTTCTGAAGGTCAGATGCGAGTACAATTGAGGGAAATTATATTTATTAAATATAAGAAGGGTTTTGAACAATGCTACAACTACCTAACAATTTAATTAATACCCTTATGGTGAGCTGGGCTACATTTGAAGAAATCAGAGAACAAATGAACATCTGTCAAATCTTATTGAAAGGTTTCGTTCTCTCCTCATGAAGCTTACAGTTTAGTGGGGAAAACATAGCTTTAAGAGTAATTAATGACTGATAAATATTATGAGCACATTCCACATGGCAGGCACTTGCTATATGCTTTACAGAATTATTTCATTTAATTATCAGGATTTAGCCCAAAAGAATTTGAAATCTCTAAGAGGTGGTTTTGCAAGCCACACTAGATTTTTCTTTTCTTTTCTTTTTTAAGATGCTCTCTTTTATTTATTTATTTATTTATTATTTTTGGCTGCATTGGGTTTTCGTTGTTGCACGAGGGCTTTTTCTAGTTGCGGCGAGGAGGGGCTACTCTTCCTTGCGGTGCGCAGGATTCTCACTGAGGCAAGCCACACTAGATTTTTCTGTTGCTATTATTTCTCTTTTACAGCTGAAGAAACTAAGCTTTAATGAAGTTGATTAACACCCACCCTCCCCCCAAAAAAACCTGACACATGTTTGCTTTGATAAGCATTAGATCACACTGTACTTCCTTCTTCGACTATTGAGGAAAGTTTGTAGATGACTCTTCATATAAGGACTTGTAGAAGAAGAAGAATGCCAAACCCAGTACAATACGTTATTTATCTTGATTGAAACCTTTACCATACTATATTGTAACTGTGTTTACTTGTCCATCTTCCTGGATATTGTGAATTTTTTTTGAGGTCAAGGACTTTATTTGATACATATTTATACCCATAATTCCTGGCACAAGATAGCTAGGAATGGCTATTTGTTTCAATTAACGAACAGGTGAATGATTGAACAGAAGAACAACTTTAATGTTAGAAAGGAAAACTATTTGCTTGATAATTCACTATGTATTATGTCACCTAATGACAAATGAAAAATCTGACATCCCTACACCTTGCCTCGGTGCCTATTTGAGATTTCAAGAGCATTGATTTCATACAATACTCTCCCCAACCCTGCACCATTTACTTCCTTCACACATTCATTATGACTCATAAACTCCCAAGGAAAAATGAATACAACATCTGTTTAATAATGCTTTATTTTTGAAACTGTCCAAAATTGCAAATGTACTCATCTATGTGGACATCATATTTCCACTTTCATATGCATAACTTCTTATATGGACTATTATTTCCACTTTCATATGCATAATTTTTTCTCTCTTTAAAGATCCTGCTTAAAAATACCTATGTTGTGAAGTCTTCTTGATATTCATAGACATTTGCTACTAATACACTGATCTCTACTTTTCCTTAATTTTGTGTCAGCCTTTTGTTACACATGTTACTCTCTTATTCCCTTTCAGATTTTAAGCTTCTTGGTGCCAGGAACCATATAATGTTCCTGTCTATTTTCCAGAGTTATCACAATGCCTCGCATATAGAAACCACCTTTTGAATGAATGGATGACATTATGCTAAGTAAAGAAGCAATTATGAGGTATAAGAGATCATTACTGTTACTGAAGAACTTTACTCAAAGCGAGAAGACAGGACCTAAACGGAAAGATAAATAACAATACCAGAAAACAGAGATTATGAGCCAAAAAGAACAGCAATAGCTTGTGCTCAGGAAAGCATTCTGGGCTCCTTGTTTGTACCTAATGACTCATATTAACCTCATTAGCTTTTGTTTGAAGAACACCTTGAAATATTTCATAGTGCCATACGCCCATCCATACACAAAAAATGTGTGGCTTTACTTTGTAGGTAGGTAGATAAGGTAAAATGTGACCTGATCATCCTCTTCCTCTCCCAGTGCAGGAAATAAGAGATTCAGAATAGAAATATTAAACGAAGGAAACGTAATACACTTGTATCTGCTACTAGTTATCAGCTCTTACAGAATCTCTAGACTGAAAGCTCCAAAGAGGAAGGGCTGTGCCTGACAGAGCACTTGGCACATAATACTTATACGATAAATACCTTTAAATGATTGAACAGTACAGCAACTATTAGATGATGAATAGTTATTACCTAGTTACAAAACTCTTTTAAACAATAGAACAGTAGAGTGCAAAATGAAACTATTTAACTTTAATTCAGTAAAGAGAGAAAGCATTTTTGTCCTTTACTAATATATACTCATTTAGATATTTTATTCAGCCTGAAAGGCATTTCTTAAAATTATCAACATGGGCCAAGTACTGGGCTGCATCACAGAAACACCAAATAATAAGATCTTTGTTTGCTTAAGCTGCGATTTCTGACTCTCTGAACTGTAAGGTTTGGTAAAAGCAGATGCTCAATAAATAGTAGCTATTATGATTCCCTACCTATGACTGGCTAGAACTGAATATATATAAATCAGTACAAAATAGCTGTGCTGGCTAACCAGCCTTGGAGAGAATGTGTATAATCCAACCTTGTTAGGCTGAAATGATTTAAAACAGTCTTGACCAAGAACTCTTGGAATCTTGCTGTCAACTCAAGTGGGAGGAAGCTTGAGAGCTCAAACAGAACAATGTTGTCAGATTAATTTTCCAAGATCTCTACTCTGTTTTTGATTTCCCAACTCAGAAACCTTAAGTGGAATCCAGTGCACTATATAGTGATTCTAAATTCCTTAACAAAGCAGTGCAGGCTATCTAGATTTTGGATTCTTTTTGGCAACATCCTCCATTAACCTCCCTGTCGTGTACTCTAATGTAATTTCCTTAGTCTTGCTAACCTTCAGTTTACTCATCTATAAAATAGTAATAATACAAGTTCCTGTTGCACACGGTGGTTAAAAAATTTTAGCAGACAAGCCTGGCACTTAGATCACTGTAAGTGAATAAGAGATGCTGTCGTTACGTATTTCAAAAAAATCATGTAAAATCATTATCTTATTTGATCAGATTATTTTAAGTAAACATCATATATGTACTTAGAAATCTCCTGTTTGAAACCAATACCCTATCATTACGCTAACCTACACTTAAGAAAAAACTATTCTTATGAGAACAGTAAAGAAATATATTCCAAAGAGTAAAATGAGATACTCTATGCATAATACTAATATTTCTTTCATAAATTGAAAGTGATGAGATCAGTCAATATGGCAATAAGGAAAAGGTAAATCTGTCTTTGTACAGACATGAACTAAATCAAAGAGTATTACACTCATCTGTGGAATATGTTTGAAAGAAAACAAATAAAATTATTTTAGGTCCTTTATCCCCAGGCTCTAATACATATTTACTTTTTAAAAATACTTTAATGTTCTAAAAATAAAAATACTTTAAAGCTCCATGACAAAGGAAACCATAAACAAAACAAAAAGGCAACACACAGAATGGGAGAAAATATTTGCAAATGAAGTGACCGACAAGGGATTAATCTCCAAAATATACAAACAGCTCATGCAGCTCAATATCAAAGAAACACACAACCTAATTAAAAACGGGCAGAAGATCTAAATAGACATTTCTCCAAAGAAGACATACACATGGCCAAGAGGCACATGAAAAGATGCTCTAACATCTTTACTAACTATTAGAGAAACACTAACTAGAGAAATGCAAATCAAAACTACAATGAGGTATCACCTCACACTGGTCAGAATGGCCGCCATCAAAAAATCTACAAACGATAAGTGCTGGAGAGGGTGTGAAGAAAAGGGGACCCTCCTACACTTTTGGTGGGAATGTAAATTGGTACAGCCACTATGGAGAACAGTATGGAGGTTCCTTAAAAACCTAAAAATAGAACTACCATATGATCCAGCAATCCCACTCCTGGGCATATATCCAGAGAAAAACATAATTTGAAAAGTAACATGTACCCCAATGGTCATTGCAACACTATTTACAATAGCCAGGACATGGAAGCAACCTAGATGTCCAACAGAGGAATGGATAAAGAAGATGTGCTACATATATACAGTGGGATATTACTTAGCCCCAGAAAAGAACAAAATAATGCCATTTGCAGCAACATGGATGGACCTAGAGATTGTCATACTGAGTGAAGTATGTTAGACAGACAAAGACAAATATCATATGATATCGCTTATACGTGGAATCTATAAAAATGGTACAAATGAACTTATTTACAAAACAGAAATACAGTCACAGATGTTGAAAACAAACTTACGGCTACCAAGAGGGGAACGGGGGGATAAATTGGGAGATTGGGATTGACATATACACACTGCTATTTATAAAATAGATAACTAATAAGAATCTACTGTACTTCACAGTGGACTCTACTCAATTCTCTGTAATGACCTATATGGGAAAAGAATCTAAAAAAGAGTGGATATATGTATATGTATAACTGATTCACCTTGCTGTAGAGCAAAAACTAACACAACATTGTAAATCAACTATACTCCAATAAAAAAACCTTTAATAAACATTCTTGAACAAAAAAACAAAAACAGAAACAGAACTCCATGACTTCTACTTAATCTGTAAACACAGAACCCTTGCACTCTAAATTACACATTAAATAAGGTAGCTTGGAAAGACAAGAACTCTCTTCTCCAAGTGATTTTCTATCCTTTTAAAATTTTCAATCTTTTAAAGTTGGAGGGTGGTTATATGAACATATATATTTGTAAAACTCTTTTCACTATTCACTGAAAATCTGTGCATTTTATTGTATATAAATCACCAAAATTGATTTAAATAAAAAGATAGGTGTATAGGTAAATAAGATTATTTCTTAATGATTCCTCTAAATTCCACTCTTTTAAACTAATTAATTCTCATTCTCCTAAACTAGGGGAATCTTTGCAGACAAGTTTCTTTCCTTTGAAGTTTTGAGAAATAGAATATTTAGCTTTTCAATCAAATGATAGAATGGGATTGTAAAAGGACAAGTTTTAAGAAAAAATGTAGAGGTTTAGGTTAAATTTTATTACTAAAATCAAGCGTGTTTATCTTTTTAAGAAATGTATATAGAAGTATAGGAAATAAGAAGCTCAAAGTAATCTTTTACACCCTTCTTTCCTTTCCTACACCATATCACCCTCCAGAGGTAAGTATTGTAAACATTTTAGTATTAATCCTTCCAGACATTTTTCGATGCATATACACAATACCTTTAAAAATACAAAATGATATCATGCTATGCATTTATTTTTTTTTATTTTAAGAAAGCTTTCAATTGATGTGTACATACTTACAGAAAAGCACAGAAATCATAATCGTACAGCTTCATGAATTTTTAGGAGGGACAAACAATGATAATTCAGCATCAGTTTCAAGAAACAGAACTTTACCAGGAACTCCAGATGCCCTCCTCAATCCCCTTTACATCACTACTCCTCACATTGAACAATATCCACTATTCTATCCTGAATTCTAACACCAACGTTTAGTTTTGCAGTTTCTATAAATAGAATTATATAGTATATTTACTTTTGTGTTCGGCATCTTTCACTCAGAATTACATTTGTGAGATACTTGCAGTGGTGTACTAGTAAATCAGCTCTGGCAAGGGAGGGGAAAGCCCTGATTTGTGGCATCTCTTAATTTCCATGATGCAAATACTCCCACAGTGGTAGAGTTAAAGCTAACAACGTGATGTATGTGAGTTGGAAGCAGATGCCCATAATTGCCTTTTTTGTGGTTGCATTGGGTCTTTGTTGTTGCGCATGGGCTTTTCTCTAGTTGCAGCGAGCGGGGGTTACTCTTCGTTGCGCTGCGTGGGCTTCTCATTGCAATAGCTTCTCTTGTTGCAGAGCACAGGCTCTAGGCACATGGGTTTCAGTATTTTCAGGGCACGGTCTCAGTAGTTGTGGCTCGCACGCCCTAGAGCACGCAGGCTTCAGTGGTTGTGGTGCACGGGCTTAGTTGCTCTGTGGCATGTGGGATCTTCCTGGACCAGGGATTGAACCCGTGTCCCCTGCATTGGCAGGTGGACTCTTCACTGCTGCGCCACCAGAGAAGGCCCCCATAATTGCCTCTTGTAAGCTGGTAGGAGCAGGCTCCAGCATACTACTGGGCCATATTTTTTCCATGTACCAATCATTCACTCATTCTCTGGCCTATGAACTAACCAATTGTACAAATATGCCAC